>NW_024883105.1:0-138424 GCF_019059575.1 Amphibalanus amphitrite | reverse complement strand
AATAGGCACACTCAATAAGTGATATGGACCACCTCTGGATGAATTTCAGGTCGAGGTCAGGTCAAGGTCAGGTCAAGTGAGGTCAAATTTTGAAGTTTGTTGTTAAGGCTTACAAAGGTGTCTATCCGATGCAGTTTTTCACGGCAAATCGAATGGTGCTATTTTTGGTTCCGTACGAGGTCTAGAACTTCCAAAAAATCATTTTCAAAATTTTTGTGTGTCGTGACGTCATAAAATTTTGAATAACTCCCACATTTTTGAACCGATTCTTCTAAAAATTGGTATGTAGGTGCACATAGACCACTTCTTTGACATATATCCCGGTTTTTTCGATAAACTCAAAATTTTGGATTTTATAAATATTTTCCCAAAAAAGTCAGTTTTTTGGAAAAATTTTGGCCAAAATCCAATATTTTCAAAAAACCGAGATATCCGTTTGATAAACAAAGTAGAATCACGTATAATTTTTTTGTTACGTCTTGATTCCTTTAAAAATGAAGATGTTAGCGGCGTTTGGAATTTTGCCGTTTTTGAGGCGAAAATGGCGAACATGACGTCACTAAAACGTGAATTTCTCAAAAATTTTCCGACGGATTTCGCTCAAATTTTCAGGGAACGTGTCAAATTGATGTATGATAAGGTACTGAAAGTTTGACGTCGCTGGCGTAACGCGTTTAGAAGTTATTGGCGAAAAACGGGAGGGGGGCAGATTCTGCCCCCCCCCCCAGCGGGGCGCGGGTTAAGTGCATTATATCTTTAGGGGTGTATGATCAGATGTTTTGTTGATGTTTTGCTGTTCGATATTGTTGTACGATTTGATATCGATACGTTATACGATCGAAAGCGATGCGAACCTCGAAATGTGATGTTAGCCCTGCATGACGACCACGAGACATACGAATTTTGAATTTTTTACTTTCTACAGGCAGTCGACAATTGTTGCGCATTTCACTCGCTACTTTTGCCTTGTACGATTTAACGAATTCGATTTAGACGAAGGTCTGTGACCGAAATATTATCAATTCATCAATAAATAATCATTTTCATTCATTTGGTCATTTTCCGAGGAGAAGGTCATATATTCTAATGATACTTCCTACATTGATTATAAAAAAAATTTAAAAAAGGAATTTCTAAATTATTTTCATAAAAGAAGAACTATATTCCATCTTTGGTAGAGGATGAATACTAAATAGTGTTTGCGGCGGAAGCTTATTACGCGTTGACCAATCATATTCCGTAGTTAAAAACCAACGCATGCTGATTGGCTGCCGCTGGCCTCTGCGACACCGTCTGCATTCTTAGCATTTTCCGTAAGGCACTAAGTTCCTGCGTAAGGCACTGATTTCGGAACGAGAAATGGATTATATTTGTTGAGGGTGATCGTTGAGCCATAAAAGCTCCTGATTTATGCTAGTCTCAGCAGAAGCTACAAAACTGCTATTCCAGTTCAAAATCCCCACGGTGACTATAAATAATCCCATGTTGAAATTGGTATATTCTTTAACGAAATCACACTCTGACAGTCTGACAATCAACATCAAGGACCAAGATAAACATCAGTGCCGATCGCATCAGCATCAGCACTGTTATTTGGATGCCGTCGGACCCTGCTTATTTCCATACAACAATGTATCGGGCTCATACGACATAGTTGTTATTGTACCAGATCTCACCAACCCTTTATTTGAGCTTTCAGACGTTGAACCAATGATAAGAAAACCCTATCCGGCTGGCGAGTGGTGATCGTGAGCAACGCGATACAGCAACCCTACTCAACTCAAAAGTTAGCTTTCTATCTCACTAATGAATTTGAAAATCACAATGAATAATATGGCATTTCACATATAGACACCGAGCAATATGCAACATGTAATTGTACATACGATAGTTATTTCCAGAGATGAGAGAAACATGATGTGCATGAGCAAGGGTGCAGTACCGACGTGACTGAAAGATTGTGGTGTTTCCGGCATCGTCGTAAGGTGACGACACGTAATAATGATGTATTTTGATGGGTGAAGGCGGTGATCAGACGTCAGAATTGGAGTTCGGGGTCGGACGGCAGTACATATCCAGAGGTCAGCGGTGAGGCTTAGTGAAAGGAGACGGCCTCCGGCGACAGCTGTGATACTCGTTGACTGTAGCAAGCCACAGGCGTCAGTTCTCTTTTCGATGGCTGAAGTCAGTCCCAGGCTTCAGCTGAGGATCTGGTGGCCGATGGTAAACACCAGTCTCAGTCAGTGGTGGATCACCGTGCCTGACGTCAAATCTCAGTTGATGGTCTCCGTATTGGTTCTGACAGTGATTGTCCTGACCTGCGCCGGACGAACTTCTCTGGTCTTGATTCCCAGCAGGTCTTTGTAGGCCTTGCGCAGGCTGCGATTCATCAGGCCGTACGTGGAGCCCTCGAGGATGGTGGCAGCCAGCCGGAGAACATGCAGCACGCCGGCGATGGTCGGCATGGCGTGCCACCGCTGGTACAGTCGGAACACAGGCGTCGTCACGTCCAGCAGCAGCGACAGCGAGATCAGTTTCAGGATCTTCTCGAAGGCGCGGAAGTTTTCCATGAAGCGGTCGTGCTCCGAGCCGGTTTCGGCTCCGCGCCGGCGGCGGCGCTGAAAGGCGCGACGCCGCTTGATCCCCACCCGGGCTGTGTACAACATCAGCCGAGGTGAGTAGGCTGCTCAGAAACACCTCGCCCTCGAAGATGAACATGTGGGTGCTGGAGAGTCTCGGCTCCCAGCGGCAGCCGGCAAAGAGCGCCGTGCCGTTCTGGCCCGGGTGGGAGAACTCGTGCCAGGTGATGGCGCCAGCCGCGTGGAACAGACCTCCGACGACGGTCAGCTGGACGAACTGGAAGCAGCTGGCGGCGATCAGCCAGGGCAGACGACGCTCCATCAGACAGTGGTAGCGCAGAGGATTGGAGACAGCAGTGTACTGGTCTACTGCCAGGCCCAGGGTGGCAATCTTCACAGCGCCGGCTGACGCGACGACCAGGTATTGGAAAGCAGTACAGAACGGCACGTAGCCGAGGGTGATCTCGAGGACGCCAAGCGACGTCAGCACGATGCCGAACGTGAAGTCGGAGGCGGCGAGCATTGCGACCAGCACGGCCATTGGTTCGTCCCGCAGACGGCTGAATTTCCAGATGGTGATCAGGGGAAGAGTGAACGTTGCCATCACGAGCGCACCAACCGCCACTTTTACCCATGCCAACATGACGACGATTTAGCCGATGGATGATCCAAACGTTCTGGCAAGCGGTGGATGTGCTGGACGCCTAAGCGCACGGCCGCCAACGCTGAACGTTTTGAAGTTTGGCTCACCTGGTCAATGTTCTGGGCGTCCTGACGCCTAGCGAATGTTCAGTGCGTTTTACCGTTGAACGGACGATCTGGACGAGTACGTCCTGAACGTTTGGACGAAAATGACAGTAGTTTGTCCTAGTTAGGCAGCCAGACGTCTAGGAACAGCACCTCTGGAGATCCAGGAGGCTGTTGAGAGTTCCGATGCGAGACCCAGAATGAAGCACATATTTGTCAGATGCCCAGCCTCGTTGCAGCTTAAGTCGGTCATCTGCGATCCGTTCGTAGTATGATCCGAAGTAAGGGGACGGTATACGTAGAAGTGAGCAGCTTCAAATGATAATCACCTATCTAAGACCTCATAACTGATGCAGAATAATTGGGCAAAGTATCTAGTTAGACTTCTGAGATTGATAACGTTTTCTATGTGGCTCATTTGACGGTATTTTGTGAGCATAAGAAGGATATTTGTTGTACTCTGTTTCCGTACCATGTAAGGCTTACGCCGGATAAGCTTTCTAATGATGAGAAGCACGGTAATGTCACCAGGACATTAAAGCGCCAAGGAGAACGTAGACTATCTGTCTTTTTTACAGTCTCTAGCGAAGATAATTGCGCATCGCTGTGTCATTTGCTTTTTTTTTGCCGACAGTTTGGAACTAAGAAGCTCTTGTCTGCCGATGACTTACGGTTGAATATACGCATGTCCTCGGACGCCACATCCATACTTGTGGGGTTGTGTCTGCAGTGCTGTCATAAAGCATTAGAGCGTTTTGTTCTACCAGTTTTACGAACGGAAACGCAGACACTCTCTATCTACCAAGAATACACCTACGTAATGATGGCATACTGCATATTCGACAGAACTAACATCAAAACCTATCCTGTGTAACACACCTGAGTAAGACCAACAGACATATACTCTAATCGTTCCATGTTTGAGGCATACGAGGCCACGCGCCCAAGGCGCTACATCATTCCGATATTGACATAGACACCGACGTTGCACGTCACTCGTTAACGGTTTTCGCGGTACACCTATCAATGCTGAGCAGCGTTTCGTCTAGCCTTTTGTCAAAACATTTCTTCTAACCAGGTGTCATATGTCTATACGTCTATGGGGACAGTCAATATGCTCTCCCATTAGGGAGGAGGCGCTGCAGGACATTGGTGGCCTTCGTTATTTCCGCTGAATTTATGTTTCCTTGGAAACAGTCGCTACATGAGGCTATAATTTGATAGCTTTATTTCCTTGGTACCTATCTAATCGTACTTATGCACTGTATGACGCTATTCAAAAACGCACAAAGACAAGCCAATTTACCTTTGGCACAGGCAGCCGTGGCCGCCCGTTTGCGACTCGATTATGGTAGGCGTCATCGAGCGGTCAATGCCATTCACTGACCACCGTCGAGTTCTTGTACACGTTGGCGTATTCCAAACAGTACATTTTACCCTATAGCCAGTGTGTTTCGTTTGTATGGACTCGATGAAATAAGAACACGTCTAGCTGGCAAGACCAGGCTGCCTCCAAAGGCGCTCCGTTTTGTGGACAGCTCGCATTCCCAGGCGGTGCACCAGTAGACGAAGATCTCCACGTCGTCTCTCCATCCTGACTGTGTTTTGGGTGTTTGGCGAAACGTCTGATAAGGTGGTGTGTGTAGACAATCCATTAACATTTTCTACTTGGAACATATCGGGAAAGCGCCGTTGGAGGACTAGAATGGCGGTGCCGGAGGCTGGCGCTTCTGCGACCGGCGGAGTGCAGCAAGAGGTCAGGCGCCTCGCGCTCTGGTTCCTCGAGCACACCACCATTCACGGGCTGGGACATTTGGCCGAAAGTGGAAGCTGCGCCTGGCGGCTTTTCTGGACACTGATGGTGCTCTTCTCAGCGGGAATGCTGACTAGTTCCGTGTTCACGATCACGAAACAAACGCTCGTTCACAGAGTAAGCACGTCCACCGTGCGTCAGGAGACGCCAGCCAGCCTGCCGATCCCTGCCGTCACCCTGTGTGCGGGCCACTTCTTCAGCCGGCCGAGCGCCGAGAGGCTGAACGTGTCGGCGAGGATGGCTGCCTACCTGTCCACCACGGCCAGCGGCTTCATCAGCAGCGACGACGACCCGCCGGACGTCGCCCAGCTGCGGCTGGAGACGCTGGAGGCGGAGCTGCAGGAGCTGCTGCGCCGCTCCGAGCTGACGTTGCCGGAGCTGTTCGACCAGCTGTCGCCCAGCTGCGAGGACACGGTGTCCAGCTGCCGGCTCGGCCGGCGCGCGTCGCTGAACGGCTCCGAGTGCTGCGGCCGGCTGCTGCGCGCCGTGTACACGCCGCTCGGCCGCTGCTGGACCACGCTCGGCACAGACATCCGACAGGGCATGGCCGGCGCCCGGTTCGGCCTGCACCTGGTGCTGCAGAATGAGGCCGCGCCGGCCGACATGGACTTCTCTGAGCTGCATATTGATCCGCCCAGCGACGAGCTCCGGGTGGTGGCCACCAACCACTACACGCCGCCGGCTTTCGCCGTCATGAACCGCGCCGTGGTGGCCGCTGTCGGCCAGGAGGTGAAGCTGCAGGTGTGGAAGGAGGAGCACGACATCACGGCGGAGCGGACGCCACTGCTGGGCGGCCCACCCGACTGCCAGCCGGTGCCGCTGGCCGCCGAGCCGCCGCCCGCTGCCGTCGCCGGCGCCGCCAGCTGCATGGTCCACGAGCTGCTCCAGGTGTACGCCGACAGCTGCGGCTGCCGCCACCTAGGCATGGACGTGCTGGAGTCGGAATCCCCAAGGGCGGCGCTGCCGATCTGTACGCCGCAGCAGACACTCAGCTGTGCCGCCGACCAGGTACAGCAGATGCTCGCTAACGCATCTCACAGCTCCATAGCTTGCAGGCCAGCGTGCGTCTCAGACTGGATAAGGGTCACGACTGCCTACGAGCATCGACCGGTCGAAGATGCCAACACCACCGCCTTCACCATCTTCTACTCGGAGGTGGTGTTCACCAGAGTCTCTGCCGTGGTGCCCGGGTTCTTGTACTGGTACCAGGGCGTCGGAGGTGTGGCTGGTCTCTTTTTCGGCATGAGCGTGCTCAGCCTGGGGGAGCTTCTGGTATTTGTAGCAGCGATTGGAAAGGAATTTCTGCGGCTGCTGACGGGAGCTCCGTGGTCGAACCGAAATCAAGGCCGGCGCCGGGTGCATAACCAGGGGTAAAAAGGGCAACGGGAAGCCGGCATGGTAGCGTCGTTAGCCCACGCCCTGGTGGGGGGGGGGGGGGGCTATTTTTTGCTCTCCCCTCCAGACTTTTCGATATATCTGCAGAACTGCTGCGTCGATCATCAACATTTCAGTACCCTCCCGGGCATGAATTTTACTTATTGTGACAATTTTTTCCAAAGGCTATGATAGGTTGGCCAATGACGTCAGAGTGACGTCATGTTCTGCCGTCTTCGACAAAGAAAGGTTTCGCGGGAAGAGCTGTCAGGCCTACCTATAGCTTTGAAGATACAGAAAAATGTTTAGGACATAAAAGGTGTATAATTACCAGGGCATCTAAAGTGTCAAAATTCTGAAATTTTCGGATTTTGACCCCATAAATCAAAATATTCTTTTTGAATAGGAATACATAATAATAGCCAAAGAATCCAAAAAGTTCTATTTTCGAAAAACCGAAATGTATGTGATGGCCCCTGCCGACTTCTATTCATATCCAAATTTTAGATCAATAATTCGTTTTTTGGCGAAGTTATAGCGAAAAAACTGTTCAAAATTGTTGACGTCAAAATTTCAAACTCAATTTTTAGCAATTCAACACGTAGCGCAAAACAAAGACTACCATTAGACTCGCGGTGAGCTGCATCGCATCAATACCCATTTTAAGCAAAAAATATCAACTTTGAAATTTGATTTTTTTTTACCTGACATTGACCTGACGTCCACCAGGAAGTGACCTAAATCTAAACCGTTCCTGATGGTCTTATCGACGTGTTTTTTCCAAATCCCATATCTGTTTTCGGTGAATTTTCGGGAAGCACAAAAGATCCCATTAAAACATGTCCAATCAATCCTGATCAAATATGTGTGACTTAGAAATGAAAACTTGCCGTAAAACGTGCATCGCACGCATCGCACAGCCCTATAGTAAAATTGGGTTCATGTGCTGACCCTTGGTGACCTGACCTGACCTGGCATTATCAGTGACCTCTACTAGCAACATTTGTACTAGACAACATACGCGGCTATCGCTGAATTTCGATAAAATGCGTTTTACTCGATGTTATGGCGCATTCCCTAGAAGACCCGTGAACGGCAAAACATTTTATCTAACCTGACCTGTGACACCATCGGAAACCCCGAGGTCAATGAAATTGGATTTCCTTCAACAAATTCGACAGGGCCTTCGAACACCGTTTGAATTCCGTTCAGTAGCTTCAGAGATACGAGTGGGGGGGGGGGGCAAAACATAGCCCTCCCCCACCAGGACGTGTTATAAACAGACCCCACCAGGACGCGGGTTAGAGAAGAAGGTAAAAAAAAAATTACCGGGAGAATATTAAATAACATAAGGCTTCAGGTAAAACAGCAAAAAAGTAAGAATGCGAAGGAAATACAAAAATATATAGAAAAACATAAGCAACAAGCGTGGGCAAAAGTGTGTACGAAAAACCGTTGTCGGCATTCCTTTAAGTAGTTAGGCATGTGTCGCTGCTAATGGCTTGTATCGCTTTTACATTGATGCTTGACGGTTTTTGTCGGGGAGGGGGTGTACGGTTTCTGTACGAGTCCTCGTGCATACGAGTAGACCCAAATATGGGTAACCGTAACTGACGCTGAAATGTATGTAGGTACAGCGCATGCTGCGTCTACCTATCTTACCATCGTCCCTTGAATTTCAAAACTTTAAAATTTGTCCCGTCTACGCAATCATTAAAAAAAGAGGACAAATGAAAATGTTGAACACGTCAATATAGCACCCTATATAGCACATAAATAGATTGATATGTCAGGTCAACTATGGAGTTGCCAAGCAACCCGTGCCACAACAAAGTCAGGCAACTGACTGAGCCGTCTGAAAACGTTGCATGGGCAATTAAAAGACTGCTATTTGGAGACTGTTTAGCCGCGACTTTTCTAGTAATTGGGCATTGGGATGTCATCTGAACAAATCCTCCACCGAAATAACTGAACTAAGAGAAGAGAGCTCTATGTTTTATTTTGATTTGTTTTTCCATGTTCTCAGTAGCGTCACATGCAGCTCACTTTTCGACGGTTCCTTTCAGTCGCACAATTCAGACCCAACCGACCTCTTCAGAGACCCTGAATACACCCGTGGCACTGACCTGCCAAACACGCCTCACGTGCAGCCCGCAGCCCCGTAGTGTCACCCCACTCCCAGCGAGTCTCGTCATCGGACGTGATTTTATTGTACCGACTTTCATCTCACATTGACTCACACATTGAACTAGAGGCTGAGACGGAGCCAGGTCGGTGGCGGCCCGGGGGGAGTGGGGGGGGACGGCATGGCACACCTCCCTCCCTGCCCAGCCCCAGTGGCCGTGGACACAAGTATCACAAAAACGAGGCCCAGATTCAGATGGCGGGAGTTTAGTTCTGTAAACAAACAACATAACGGTACATGTTGGCACAACAAGATTAACAGCGATATAGTAAAGATTTCAAAAACCTTACCCTACCAAATACAAAATCTCCTCCGTTAAAATAGTGTGCCTATATGCCAAATATGTATAGCAAGCGAAGGGAGCAACAGACAGATGATTTTCACCAGCGAAACAAATGTATTATAAATAGCCTCTAATCATGATTTAAAATACAAAAGTTATAAAAAGGAAACCTACCATTGAGGAACAGCTACTCTGTCAATGCCAGTTTACAAAACGCACTTAACAATACACAGCACACGTGCGGTCGAGCCGCGGCACACGGTACAGAGCGCGGGCGGGGGCGGGGGCGGGGGCGGGGGCGGGGGCGGATCTGAGATCTGCACCGCGGGCGGCGACACGGCACACCCGACATTATGCTCCAGGCGGTCGGCTACATAGGGCAGTGACGTCGAAGCAAAGGAATAATACTGGGACTGCAACGGAATACAGAAGGCACTCTGGCGTTGGCCTGTGACGGGCCGACAGCAGGCGGGCAGGAGGGGTCCGACTGGGCAACGTGAGCGGGACACTCGGCGAGTCTCTACAAACATTCGCGCTCGCCTGAAAGCCCGGAACCTCTCCAAGTATATGGTATAAAAAGGGAGCAATAGAATGTGTGAGCACGACCTTTGTACATACATAATGACATTGGCATCCCCGACATGTTCTATCTGCGGGGCCACCTCATAAGCTTCTGAAACATTTTGATTTTTAACGCAACAGCTATAGGCGGCCCGCGCGCGACCGGCTCAGAGCGGGCATTCCAACAGTACAGTGACCATACACTACACAGCATAGGTGTTGTGGCAAGGACTGCGGGCCGCGGGGCGCACAGAGAGATGAATGATTGGAATCGGTCAGGGTCCCTTCGTCTTACGGCCGTTATCGGCGACCTTGTGTCGCTTAACCCTACTCATTATGGCCACACGGGTCCTACGGTTGCTTCTATCCCTTACACTAGTTTATACACCGACAGCTTGATCCGGAATTAGCACGACATCAGAACGCCATGCAGCCGAAAACATGGAAACAGTCGAGCGCAGCGTGTCTGGGAACGAGCGCGGAGCGCCGGGCGCCACTTTTGATTGACTCGGGCGATTCGGAGGCGGCTGCGCCGGTCTCGGCCGCTGCTGTGGACCCGGCGGCGGCTGCCGGGGACGGTGGGTGTTCGACGCGTGTTGTGCACCCTGCTAGCGGACACTGGGCTGGGACGGACAGCGCTCGGCTCGGCGGCGCGCTGCCGGCCGTCCGACTGGGCTGAGCATGTTTAGGGGGCGCTGGTGAGGAGGAGCACACGTGCGGCGGGCACTGGCACACGTGGGACACACGTGCTGCGGCAACTTCGTCGTCAACCCCACGCACACGCACACACCAACCAACAAGCATGTCCGCGACAGCGCGCGCGCGACACCGAGGGAGCTTCCACTGCCGGTCCCGGGCCGGTGCTCAACAAAGAGGAGCCACAGCTTCGGATCCACGCCAACCGAAAGGCACCCAGCCACGAACGGTGGAGGCAGGTCGCTTCAGCAGCTGCCGCCATATTCTTGTAAAATTCCATTCTGAGTTGACAAAGACAGAAGAGTGGCGTTTCTTTGCCGAGCATTTACAGGCCACCGGCCCGTGAATTCTCGGCAAAAGCATCACCCTCTTTTTCGTTTCATCAAACCGCACGAAACATTCTCAAGAGAACAACAACAGCTTCTCGACCTAACCCCAGCCTGTTCGCAGCACGCAATGCCCGAGGTCGAGAGCAGACCGCGCCGCCGGGCCCACTTAAAGCTCCGAGAGAAACCGGGTCCGGCTATCACATTCAACATCAGCACAGTGCAGTGGGCGGCGGGAGGCGCGCTTGGCTGCCTACGAGGAGCTAGCGGCGCCGCGCTATCACATGTTGGGGATGACGTAGCCCTGGTTGGGCAGAGACAGCATGGCCGGCTCCAGGCAGGGCAGCTCGCCCAGGTGGTGCGCGCCCGTCAGCTTGGCGCGGCCCGGCGGCGGCCGCTGCGACTGGGGCGACGGGGGTGTGTGCCGCTGCGGAGCCCCCTTCCGCTTCGACTCGGCGTCTGGCGGCCGGTGCGACTTCATGTGCGCGTTGCGGCTCTTCACCTTGTAGAACACCCTGAGGAAGACGCGATCGTGTTAGCTCAGAAGGGCTGAGCGATGGGAAACGATACGATGGACGGTTGAAAAAATCAGTGGCCTTTAAGTTGGTAGCGTCAGCGATTCTAAGCCCATTTAGGGCCGGAACTTTTAGTCATATATTGCATGAAATGGCAGTTCTGGAAGCATCAAGCAATTTCGAACTATGACCGTTTCAGTACAAGCAAACTAAAGGGACTTTCCACTTGACTTATCGTAAGCCTTTTGAAGTTTGAACGCAAACAGTCCAGTTATGCGTAAACAGGACTGTAGCCGACTTTGCAAAACAATCCTCATGAAGAACTCTTGCAGACCCCACAACTCGGTACTCACTTTCCGCAGAGTTTGCAGGGAAACTCCTCGGTGCCATCGCCTTGGCTGGAGGCCGGGGAAGCCGCCGACGCGCTGTTACGCTTGTCCGGGGTGGGAGACCTGGTCTTCACCCTCGACTGAAGCCTAGCGTGCGCCGGCAGCACACCCCGCGGTGCGTAACCCTGCAACGAACCGCGCTGGTGAGACGTTTCCAGAGAAACTAGCGGACAGAGACCGTCGGAACAATCACACATTAGGTGATGACAGGATGTGTTGAAGTGACAGGGGGACTTGATGTGCCGACGGGACACAAGGGATGATGACGTCGCACGTGATGGTGAAACAGGCTCCAGGGAATGTTTGTTTGTGTGTTTTGAACGATCATTTGTCATCGTGAAGTAACGTTTGTCAAAGACTTTGCGATGACGGTACTAAGAACCCATCACTCAGATCGATGCACGATGATGATGACGCTTATTGGTGGGCGCACTGCTTTTGTCGCCGGTAGACTCATCAGTGAAACATTGGGCGGAAAAGATGTAGCGCTGGTGAATGGACTGGTTGCGAAAAACTGTATGGGAACGGTTGTCAATCGTCTAGAAACCAAACAACTTCCTTTTCATTGCGAACGACAAAACATATTGGTGAGCGGCACTGCTGTATTAGCAACGTGTTGTAGGTATCGTTCATCGTCATGGATCATCAAACCGACGCCGCAAACGTCTCCGACCATCTTAGCGCTCTGTTCACCGCAAGAGTGCACCGTGCACGTAAATCCTCCTGACTTCGCATGGCCAGTCTCGGACAGCCAGGAGCCTTATCTCGCGAGCTCTGGATTCTTGAGGCGACGTAATCGGATCTCGCGTATCTGGCCAGCTCTTCACTGGTAATCTGCTATTTTCCGGCGCAATTAGGAGTCGTTAGCGGTCAGATTCGGACCAGATGCTACGATCGTTTTTATTGCCCTCTTTGTATCTGTTTAACTCAGCTGATGCAGATTGGTGTAGGTAGGTACTACAGGAAAGCTACTGCTACAGGCAAGAATCCAGCTGCTCTAAAATCTACAGAAGCGCAGTAGTTGGACATAGGTACTTGTGATCAGAATGCAGATGCAAATTATAATAAACAACTAACTATAGTTACTACTAACTTATAATAAACATATGATATTTTCACTTATTTTTATTTATCGTTTATTTATTTCATGTACTTTATTCACATACTATTGAGATCATGGCCTTCATTAATATTTTTTTCATATGTCTGAGGTCGAGGCACGGGATAAAAAACAGATATTTTCTAGCTAGCGTGGACTCACGAAGCGTTGCACTGAGACATAACGATTACCTTTCGATGACGGCTTTCGGCTTTCGCCTACCAAAGGGTTCGGGAACTTAATTGCCAACAACAGCCTCAAAAAGTCACCCGAATGACATTGAAAACAGGTGTAACGTCATCATCTGCATTGACAAGCACCTAACCAAGGCTACGGAGTGCACAGGCGCGCATTATTCTGGGTCCAAACGGGTCCGTCACCCACCCACGCAGTCTGCTGGCCAAGTGTGGACGGTCAGCACTCGGTCAGACATCTGACTCAGCTGCTGACACCAGCGCTGACCATCAGATCAGCGGTCCGTCCCTGACTCACACCTCACCGCAGCCCGCGCTGACCTCAGGGCTCGCCTGCCGCCGACCGCCCGGAAACACGAGCCGACAGTAGATGATTCACTTAAGTCCATTACGGAATTTAAGCCAATGGCTGCGTAATTACATTTCCACGTCATTTCTCACAAACGGCGACGGCCCCGGCAGCGACCGCCGCCCGTCGGCAGTGGCCCGTGTGTGGATGGACATTCCGACCCGATGTATGACCGGAAGAGTTGCCGTAACGTGTCAGGATCGCTGTCGGCTCCTCGGAGAGAATGTCGAGTCCTAGCTGGAGAATTGAAGTAAGTTCTTGATCAGGACAGCAGTTCTGATGTATGATCGCAACTGGTAACTGTCCCGTCCATGACTACAGAATAGAATCCACATATGTGGTGCGAGAGAACTGTATGATCAGATTAACTTGTATGAAAGATTTCGATCGGCATTCTCTCAGCGTGTTAACTCCTGGAAACGCGACAAGATAAGGCGTCCAAGAAGTGAAGATGACAGGGATTAGGCTTGTGAATCACGTCATATGAACTAGTGTGCCAGCCGCCGCCTCCCATTTCCCAGAAGTGGAATATGTGCGATTTTATCAAAGGTTATGATTCTCATTGATGACGATACCATGAATCTGGATATGGATAATCTGGATCCTGATCTGGAAAATCTGGATTGAACGATCATAAGCTGGCACTGACGATTCCGTCTTTAAGAAGAAAATAATTTACCAATATGTTCGTGACGTCACCACGACTGGATCACGGGATCAGGAGTCGTTAGGTTCGTGAGGTACGAGTCACGCCCTCACGCACAGCGGCGAGACTACTTACCGGTGTGGAGCAGCCGTCGCTGTAGTCGCCGCAAGGGTAGGCCATCGCCTTGACGTCCGGACAGAAGCCTTCGTACTGCGAACAGAGGAGACACATCAGTCAGAGCTATGTCTCACGACATAAACACGACACACATCACGGAGAGCACCAAACACCGTCACGGACCGGGTGCCAGTGCCAGTGGGCAGCGGACAACAGATGACAATCAGCCGAGGAGAGCAGGAAAGCTGTCAACTGAATCTGGCCACGCTGGTTCGATCGGTTGAAGTCAGTCACCCCACATAAGGTCCAGTTCAAGGTCTAGTCACTCAGTTATGCCTACAATACCCTGTTAGAAACGCAGACAACGCACAAAGAAACGTCTAGTTTCCTCGTGTTCCGTTATTTATAAATCACATGGGACCAGGCCTCTGGAATTGACACTTCCGCCTTCCGTAATTCATAAATGTAGACTGGTGCTGTCAGCCATTGTCCTTTTAAGACACACAGCCCATGATGTAATTCTGATATCCAGACATTACCAAGCCTCCTTCCAGCGTCTCAACATAGTCCAACCGCCACGATAAGTAGGTATATGTTTTGAAGTCTGAGCTCTCAATACCGAGTCGCAAGGCTTTGGAGACCCGAGAGCCGGACATGTCAGGTTCGGGGCGTGACGATAGCACGTTGTCACGACTCACGACAACTGGGTGGTATGAGAAAGGACGCCAGTGATCGGACAAAGGAAGGCGAAATTTAGAACATACGAGTGGCTATTTTTATGGTCTGGCACTACTAAACTAGGTAAGCACGAAACTGCGGCTCGTAGACGAAGACACGTATGCTGTTAGTCATTGTTCTTTCTGGTGCAAACGGTTCATGATTAAATAATAATCCCTACGTAAGTCACTTTTAAGCTACATCTGTGTTTCCGGCGTAAGGAAGGAATGGTGATTATCATTCTTTGGTGAAGGATCTGCGGCGAAACACGCGCGTCCTCCCCAACGATATGTGGCTGGGAGCCTCGCCTTCTGCTGGTCATCAAGATGACTGATGAGGTAAGCACCTATTTATAACGCTTCCTGTGTACCATGCCAAGTTCTCCCCCACCCACTTTTCTAGCCTCTTCTGTGAATGATTAAGCCCGATAGCCCCGGTTTCAAACGACGAAAGAAACTCGTCTTCTCGCATAAGGTGTGTAATGAATGGGTATACGCCAACCATTATCCAGCGAGTCTCACCATGTAAACCATAGAGTCTAATTACATAGATGTCATAGATGTCTAATTACAGGTCCGCCGATATTAACGTTCCAGCCCGACCCCGTCCTTACCGGCTGTGCAGCGCCGACTGTCCCGGCTGGCACCGGGTGCTGCGGGTGCTGCGGATGCTGCGGGTGCTGCTGCGGATGCTGAGGGTGCTGCGGGTGCTGCGACGGCGGCGGGTGCTGGACCTGAGGCGGCTGCTCCTCCGGCGCCGGGCCCGCGCGCATGCGCATCTGCAGCTGCTCCTCGCGCTGTTTGCGCAAGCTGCGCAGCCTTTTGTACTCGTCCACGCAGATCCGTTTCCAGAGGAAGTAAAACTGGACGCACTCCCTGGTCGACTTGGTTAGCACCTGGGAACGGACACAGACGCAACAGGTCAGTGCCGCCGTGGCCAGCGCTTTCTGCACGGCACGGCTAACTAAAAACTAATACGAGCATAAAAAGCAATATCACGAACCATAAACAATAACTCATAAATCACTGCCATCGTAGCCGTCAAACATGGACCGTTTTATAGGCGTCATGACGAGAATTACCCACAGTGCACCGCCTCCCCAACCTCAACTAAAAAATCCGTCTTGCAGTAAGTGTCCAGCAATGTTGCAGACCGCCACCTCTGCTGCCCTCCTCTGATTGTGGGATCCATGGAGCGCCACGCTGTCTGGAGGCACCTGCACACGACTGCTGGCCGCTCTCCTGGCCAAATCCCGGCATCTTGCCGAACCGGTCCTTGTCGAGAGCACGGCGGTCCCATTGATGCCCCGTCTCTCCCACGGCGACCGTGACAGGGTGGAAAGTCCGCTGGCCACCATTGGACTTGTTCCAGTATCCTCGCCCCAGTAACCCGGCCGTCAGGACCGTCATGAGGGAGCTCGAATGAGCTTGGAGACGGTTCTCTATCAGATATGTCCTATGGTATCTGGGCGGGGCTAGTAAACCAGTCGAGAAATGCTGGGTGTGCTCAGAGGGACGATTCTTTCCTCCGCCTCTCTTTTTCTCTCTTTCTCTTTCCCTCTCCCCCTCTCTCTCTTACCCTCTCTTTTTCCTCTCTCTGTTCTCTCGCTCTCCTCCTGACATCCTTTAGAGTGGCTCGTTCTCCTCTTGCGGTTCTCAGTTACTTTTATTCGTCCTGGGAGTACCTCGATAATCGGACAGGGTAGGTCTCGTTAATCGGGCACGGCGCCGCCCCATGGGGACGACGGTTCATGGCGGAGGGCGGGCGGGCGCCGCGGCGGCGGGCCCCAACAACAATGGCCGCCGTTTGCCACGGCCCGGTAAACGACGACTGATAGGCCGGGGAGTCCCGGTACAATGACTTGAATTTAAAACGAGGGTAAACGGATAAAGCCTAGGGGAAGGGCAATGGTGACGCATCAGGCAAGCAGTTGACGAAGTAGCTCGTCACCACAGTCCACACGCAAATCATTAAGTCATCTGACGTTTAGACGTCGTCGCCGCCGTGCGGGTCTAGGCGTCCGCCAAGTGTCAGTCACCCTTCCGCGGGGAGCGACCTCTCGACACCAAGCGCGTCACGGTGTCGGCACACGACCGGCGTCGTCACGGCGTCACGACTGATGACGTCACGATGTCACGACTGGTGTGACGTCAGATCGGGCGACGATCGGGCGTCGGCGATCACAAGGCTCGGCCGCCGCCGCCGCGTCGCACCGCGCCGGCCAGGCCCTGACAATCCGTCATTTCCGGCTGAGCGGTGATGAGGCCGAGATAGCCAGGTAAGCACCGGTCGCGGCGTGCTCCAGCGCTCTACCGAACTCCACCAATCATCACCGTGGTATAATAAAGAACCTCGAGCTCCGTGCAGAGTTAAGAGCAGGTTTTTAATTCATATCCCTTTCATCGGAGGAGCGCCAATGAGTGACCCGATTCCTTATTATTGGAATTTGAAATGATTAAATGTCAAACATCTCATTGTAATAAGCTTACTGCAGCGAGCGACGAAACCGCAGCTTTTACCACAAACTTTTGGTCGCTGGAAACAGCTCCGATTCTGAAAGGCCTTAGAGGACGTTACCCGATTGTCGAGCCTGCACCTGCACAAAAAACGGACACCATATTTGTACTGCCCGGCAAAAATAGTTTCCAACGCATTTGCGATATAATATTCAAAAGCCCATGCTGCATTCATGAGGTTTGGTATCATAGGCAAAATGTGCCGGATATTTATATTTGTCTCGTGGCATGCACCAAATTTATCGCGATAAAAGCAGCGGTCCCATTTCAAAAGTCTATGTTAGGCAAACAATGAGACCATGATAAAAATATTGGACAGAAAAGCACCATAGGTGTCCGAGAGATTCACGATTGACCCGTGCAATTGGTTTAGTTTCGTCTTCATACACATTTCCTTCTCCTTGGGATTTGGTTGGCGATCGAACGTCAACTTGTGGCGTTTTCGAGAATGCAGTGACACACCACCGCTTCGATCGATCTATTGATCACAAGCGCATCTTTTAGTCAAACCCTTACATCACCGGCGGCCATCATTGCTGGGACAGGCCGGGGCGTCACCTTCTCAGAACAACTCCTGTAGCCTTCATCACTCGTCTAACCAGCCTCGAGTCCCCGGTTCCAGCGCCCCTTTCACATCTCCCGCTCCCGCCGCGTTGTCCGTCCGGCCCCGCCCGGCGGCACAGGTGGCTCCCTGTCCCACCTCGTAAACGGCGATCACCTCCAAAAAGACACGGCCGTACTATCTGGCGACATCGCGCCGCTACAAAAATGGCGCGCCAGGCATTCGCGCCGCGCCGAGCGTGAGAGCAGCGGTCGGCAGCCGCACGCGGCAAAAGTTCGCGCCAAAAATGTTGAGAACAAAGGCGGCTGACCCGGTGTTGCGCGAGGCGGCGCGGTGCGGCGGCGGGGTCTGAAGCGGGCAGATTACCGGTCCCCACCCGATCGCTGGTCACAGGGCCAGGGCGGACAGAGGGCCGAGGCCGACACCCGGAGACTGCCGACCGCCATTTTCTGGTAGGCGACGAAAAATGGCGCCAACAGACGGAGGGCCATGGCCGAGCAGTGGGCATTGTTGTCGGTCATAACAATAGACGAACAGCTGGGTTCTGGTGACGCTCGGGTGGTACATACTGGCGCTAATCGGCGTCCCTGGCGAGGTCCCCCGAAAAGCGTCGAGGGAGGGGCGGGAAGGGCGTTTGGGGACGCGGGTGGCATCGGGAAAATAAACTATGACTCATGGATGAATTTAGGTTCCTAGATAATTGATATTCAGAGGTCCAAGCGTTTACATCCACGACTCAAAAGCAATCGATAGATTTGGTCTGCTTCTGAGATTCGCCTAACGACGGGAACAAAAATCTGTTTTTTTAGAGAACCATTCACCATTTCTAAAAGCAGACTATATCTGGTACAACTCTAACAATTCTATCCAAGCAACTGAGGCAAGACAGCCTGAGCTGGGGGGACTCACCTCCTTGGAGACGCGCATGAAGTCCTTGTCGTACTTGGCCAGCGCCTGCTGGAAGGTCTGGATCTCGCGCTGGGTCCAGCGGCCAGCCTCCGAGCCACTCAGAGCCAGTAGTGGGTGATCGCTGGGCAGGTGCGGTGTCGGCTGCATCAGACGGTACATGGCGTCCTGCCAGTCACAGGGGCCAGGGGAGGGTCACAGTGGGGTCACAGAGGTCACAGTGATCAGACAAGGGTCACAGGGGTTAGAGTTAGACACTGGCCCAAGTAAGGTAAAAGGGGCTAGAAACGGGTAGTATTGGGGTAAAAAGTCACTGCGGTCAGAGAAAGTTCATAGCGGGGTCAGATAGGGTCATAGCGAGGTCACAAGAGTTAAAAACTGTTCACAAAGTGTCATGGTCCCATGAGCGAGAGGCCGCAGGGGTCATACTAACCCGTCATGACAAGAGGAAAGTCAAAATAGTAGCGTGACAATTTTAGAGGACATACCTACTTCTTTCAATTGAAAATATATCCATTGTCTCCCTATGAATGACAGCAATGCGGAAAAAGGAGCAGCTTCCGAGCGCATACCCTCTCGCACACACCTGATATATAGCTGGGAAAGAGGCACTGACCATTGTATGCTGAGCTGCTATTGTTTTCGATGAATAGCTCGTAACCGTTCGACACGCATCACGCATGACTTGGAGAAGACGGATGTATAAAATTCGTTTATCATGCGATGTTTGAATAACTATGCATTATAATGTTACAAACCACCATAAAACAACAAGGTGGTATTTGATTTATATTCATTGGGCAACGCGGTCAGTGACTGTGCCCACTGCCCACCTATATGTGTCCATACCTTGTGCAATGACCTTGGCCTATTACGAGGGTTCAACTCCCATTATGCAATTAGGCCCAAAAAATGGCAACTGGACGGTGACCAGGATTTGCGAAACTATAGTGCAGCATTGGGGTGTGGTCCGATGTCGCAAATTCGCCCCGAAATAAAACAGTGGAACTAGTTTGACAAAAAGAAAAACGTATAAGTGCAAAACGTAAAAACGTATAAGTGCAATATTGCACTTATCTCGTATTTCCCATTTCTTATTCATTTTCATCGAAATTAGGAAACGGCTCAAAAGCTATTTTTCACATCAACACTTACACCACAAACCATATACAAGTAAAATGCATGACAACATGTTTTGATGGCAATACACCGGAAAAGGAAACGGTAGCGAAAAGCTTTATAGGACAGCGCACCGGAACGCATTGGCATGCATGTGGTAGAGCATATTCCGCACTGAAACTAGCTTTCATCCGACAGCTCCAGGCAAGGTTCCCGTATTGGTTGAGTCGACCTCTCATTCATGGTGCTGAGCAAGGAATTTGTTCAGCTGACCGTAATACCACCGATAAGAAAAGATTATAACACTTCGATGGTGTAAGATACGGCATTTGGCAAATATGCCTGACGTTTGGTTCCAAACATGTTTCATAACACCAGGGGCAAATAGTTTCCCGGTCAGCTCTGTCTCTGAGAGGTTGACAGCTGATAATGGGTTACGTTCTGAACAGGAGCTGTCTAAACCAGCCTTACTTTATCTCGGAATGCTGAAAAAGTTGTGGCATTGACTGGCTTTGAGGCACGCCGCAGACAAGCAAGTTCAGGTGCTCATGGTCAAAGCATTCATTAAGTGTGGAATGCGACGCGGAGCCACAAAACAAGATTTCCCATGATGTTGGTAAAATAAAACATGACAGGAATGGGATTCTAGCAAGAGATCCGAGGAATGTGAAGCCAGAGGCGAGGACGTTCAATGAAATGAATGGTTTATTTATTTTCTACTCTTGCCGTCGGCAAAAGCTGCCGATACAAGTTCTTCTCCACAGCTTCCCGGATATATATTACTAGCTAGAAATTCGACTTTGGGCGCATTTTTTACTTTTTTCGGGCAACAAAGTAAGTATTCATAACTCGAAATGTTGATAACGCTTCATAGTCCAGTTTACTGAAGTAGTGAGCTACCATAGTTTTATGTGCGGCGTCCTAAACGATGGTTTTCACCCACACCATACAGTACGCAAATACCAGTAATCTTATAGTCATGCCTAAGGGGTGACCTAATGACGTCATCCAGCTGACGTGTGACATCACACTGCGATATCGCTGGATCATCGTACAGACCTCCGCCGTCGTGGCGCCAAGCTTCAGTCAACAGAGGATTGGTAAACAATACGAGGGTCGGTGCAGGGTCAGGAGGGGTGAGGGATGACGAGGGGTCAGATGCCACCCTTCGTGTTGCACTGAGACCTGAGTGGACTCAGGTTACGAGTCAAGACTGAGCTGCGCTAGCGAGTGGACCGGAAGGAGAAAGGCGTCTGTCCGATTGTCCGTTGCATTTCTGCGGGGTCAATGCCGGGGTTTTTGTGTTGCTTATGATGACGGCGCGGCCTGATGCATTCCTTTTGTTGGATGAGTGTGAAAAAGCAAGGTCAAGACACAGAAGTGTGTGTTGAAGAGTGTTGATCAGGTCAGGGTTTGAGCGGGATGGGGACTGACCTTGATGTTCCCGCCGGTCATATGGAGAAGGTGGAGGGCGTACTCCTTATTCCGGCCACCGGCAGGTGACGAGGCGCAGCACGCAAACTCCAGATACATGTCAACTGGAAACAGAGGAAACAGGTCAATTGGGAACAGAGGTCGCAAGTCAACTGGGAGGACAGCACATGTTAACAGTCAACAGGGACAGATGGAACATGTCAACTGGGAACCCAATTCTTTGATTTGTTCAACTGGAAACAAAAAATCATGTCAATTGAGTGCTCAGAAACCGGTCAATAGGGACACAGGACACATATCGTCCAATTGTTTTAGATAGGAACTTTATAAGTCATATTATGGGTCCGGGTGTGTCCAATAGTGGAGATTGCATATTGGTGATTCCGGAACACTTGAATTACAGATAAAGGGTGGATGAGCACGATGGCGGTGAAACTTTGATCACTGAACGACAACTGTCACCAGGAGAAACGGTCGCGCCTCGGCCCCTACTTTGCGTGTGTAAATCCCGTTCGACCACTACCATAGTTTAGGTGAGACTATATAGCCGAAACTGGTCTGTTTATGACTACCAGTCACCGCAAAGTGACCTCTAATGACAAGTGTTGATGGATTGTTTGAACATTACCGTCATCTACATGATTCTTGGAAAACACGGACAGCCATTGAATAATACTTATGGTTACAAACAGCTTAAGAACGGCGAAACACCGACAAATGTCACCCCGAAACCAGTGAACCGGAAACCCAACAGCTGTCTTCGACTCATACATCACTCAAATATCAAACTCAAATATTTACGTCTCCTGCGATGGGTTATTTGGAACAACTCATCGGGTTCAGCATTTCGACGAAGTCGGCGGGTCGAATTCGACACGGTGCACGATAAGTCCAATCATTGGACGGGGCCGGTCACTTGCCGGGACCTGGGTGGTCACAACAGCTCCAGGAAGCGCGCCCACGTCTAACGGGCCGCCCGACAGGGCTCTGAGGGGGCTAGACGGGCCACCCGACCAGGCCCGGGGGTGGCGAGACGAACCGAGAGGCGGGCCATGCGATGTCGAGACGGGTCGCTTCGTCCCTGAGGAGGCGAAGCGGGCCGTCCGACTGGAGTGGTGAGACGGGCCGAGACCGACCATGAGGAATCGATATGGACTGCGCGACCCGGCCCTGATGAGGGGAGACGGGCCCTGAGGGAGCGAAGCGGGCCTGGGTGGCAAGGGATTCGGTCAGGCCCTCATGAGGCAGCACGGCCGAACGACCGTGCATGAGCCTACGGCCCATCGCGCCCAGCTGGCTGCTGGCCTGACGGGCCCGGGGCCCTCCACACAACCCTAAGCACTGACAGCGCGTCTGCCTTGCTGTACCCACTGACCGGGCTTGAGGTTGTGCTGTCACTTACATGAATGACAACCCCTCGTGACAACCACGCGTCACCGCACGGCGCTAACAATGACCGTCTGTCTGACCACCGGGAAAGGCCGGATGTAGAGTCATGGGAGGTACCCAGCTGAGAAAACGTCCCATCGTTACGTAACCGGGGTTTACCTACCAGTGGTGTTCTTCCCAATAAGAGCAACTCAAATGTCACCAAACACAGCGCCCCAAACAACATCCCGTCGGTGACAGACAGGGAGCGTAACCTATTGTCTGTTGTGTTGTTTATTGTTCAACTCTCTGACTCTGACCAAAGCCCTGGTGATCGGAAGGATATCAATCAGCGGCAAACAAATGAACAATAAACGAATGTCCATCTCGGCATGTCACCGGCCGGCCGAATGTTCATCCATCACTCTCCACAGTGTTCATACACGGGGCGGGTGATGCTGAAATAATTGGACCGGTAACATCCATCACAGAGACGCCTGACGAACGAACTGACGCTCGCTGTATAGAGTGTAGGCGGCAGAGGGGAAATTATGCGGTATTCGATTTTGTACAATGCTCAATTTCTTGTTCGCTTAGACTTGGACTCAAAGCGTCATACGATATTCTTGGGAATTATATAATATTACCACATTACAAAACATTAACTTTAAGTTTTCCAGCCTCTGGAAAGCCTGGCTGTAGTCTTATTACAGACGTAGTGCGGACGATTTTCGGACGGACAGATTTTTCGGATAAGCAACGTCACATTAGGAAGCTGAGACTGCCGTATGGCACACATTTACCGATCTCAGCACAATGCATTCACAGTTGATCATGCAACACGAGCCAGCCACCACCACCAAACACTCAGTACTCACGTTCGCGCTGCGGTATTTTCTCCAGAGTGCGCGGGTGCCAGACCAGCTCGGCGCGGTGCACGTCGAGACCGACGGGGCGCGTGTCGCCCACATACTCGGGCACCGTGGCCTGGTACTTGGGACCGACGTTGATGTGCGCGATGACGTCCGTCTCCGGCGGCAGCTCCATGTAAAAGTCCATCTGCTGCTGCTCCGATAGACTGTCTGCGGGGCGAAGAGAAGGCGGTTAGCATCTTGGCTCATCTGGAAATGATTGTTTAGCAGGTTTCTTAGGTCATATTCTCTTCCAACTGCACTATATGTAAGATAGGAAGATGAAGAAACTTACTTTCTCAAAGGGCTTCAGCTTTCCACAGATCAGAGGCCCTTTATGTTGAGACCTGCGTATCTAATGCAGCACCGTTATTATTTGTGATTTCTCCGAAAAATAAAACCCTGGAACTTGGAAGACAAACGATATACCATCGCCCTCCCAGCAGGCAGCAATCCAGCTAGACAAAAAGTCGGGCATTTGTCGCGTTTAATGATCAACTACAAAATAAGGGGAAGAGTTTTCGATAACTAGGGGAACAGTCCGCACTAAGCATCAGACCGTCATCTTTGTCTCGCTAAAAGCCTTTCTAATAGTGCAGCGCATAAATGATGACTCAGACGGGATCGACTTTTTGCCCGAGCAAATGGCCTAATCGACATTCTATGCTGGCTCGGTGAGGCTGTCCTTGAATCCCGGCTCACCCACACGCAGACAAACAAACACACAGCGGCTGACGTTGAGACTCGTATCGGGCTGAGTCGTGCAGTCGGCTCAACGGGCACCAGCTCTATGTTGTGACAGGGCAGGCGAGAGGCAAAACAGGGAGCACGAATCACATAAGGACGCATGTGGGAGAGGCGGCAAAGGACTTGGACAACACTTCTCTGTCTGAGGATGTAGTCTCAGACAGCCGGAGGCGCTACTTGGGACAAGACGTGAGTTAAATCTAGAGACGTACTTGGGAAAAGGCTGAGTGGGATGAGCTGAGGGCGTGTCCGGTAAGGTGTCTTGAAGACCTGTCCAGTGACTCATCTCCAATGATGGATCGAGTGATGCTTTTGAGACAAGCTCGGTGGACACCATCCATGACTGATTTCAGGTTCAGATCCCCAGGTTTGGATAAGAATAATAAATGTTTGGGCTTGGTGTCTAATCAACACAGAACATTTGTCACTTAGAGCCCAGTGGTGGCGAATAAATAAACGAAATATCTTAAGCTTACAATTAATTACGCTAATAGCCTGGCGTTGGCGTTTGATTCGGTGACATTGACGTCAACAGTGTGACCATCAGCGGCAAATACGGCAACTGATGGTGATACTTGCACTGTCGGGGACGCGGTTCGAGGTGCGAGAAGATAAGACGTTCCTGGCTATAAATTGTGACGGACGACGGTACCAACAAGCGGTGTGCCAGAAGCACCGTCACCTCAGCCACTTTGGCATCGACTTGTCCTGCAGACAACAAACAAGTCCGTCTTCGTCTCTCGCAGAGTAAAGAAGAATTAGAGACACAGAGGGGCTAGAGCCGAACCGTCCGAATGATCGTTCGAACTTGGCGAGGAAGGTGAAACAAAGACAACGCCTCAGCAGCTCAAGGTGCTACCAAGTGTGTGACAATTCTGTACGATCGGTTTCACCCGTTCACTGTCACATTGTCAGTGACAAATCGACAGAAGTAGACCGACAGCAGCACTACGCAGCTCCACGGTGTCCACCGATGTCCGCCGTCCATACATTACCAGTCACCCGTCGGCCTCAGTCTCCGGCCGGT
This sequence comes from Amphibalanus amphitrite, assembly GCF_019059575.1. Lineage (NCBI taxonomy): Eukaryota > Metazoa > Arthropoda > Thecostraca > Balanomorpha > Balanidae > Amphibalanus > Amphibalanus amphitrite. Next base: position 113,244 of record NW_024883105.1, on the reverse strand, counting down.
CGTCACCCGATTTCGTCCCGTCCAGCACACCATGTAGCTTGTAATCCCTCCGTATTACTTCACCTCGACACAGCAACGGCAGCTAACCGGCGCTAACGACGCCAAAAGTCCGCCGCCACCGCCGAGACGGCCCCGCGCGCCAAAACCGGCCCCGGCCTGAATTAACACCTCCTTGCACGCCGGCTCTTCGTACGAATTATGAGAGCGGTTCGCGGAAGGTTGGCCAAATCGGCGACGGGGGCTAGATGTGGTGTGGAAGAGCGGCGATCAGGGTGGCCTTCGGAGGGAGACAAAGAGCTGCGTGTCTCGTGAGACCGGCACTAGGCGAACACAAGGAGTGCACCCGAGTGCGGACGGTTGCGGATAGCCGAGCGGGAAGCCAGATGAAACACTTGTCGAACAAGGTATTCGCCTGTCGTCGGCCTACAACTGTGCCTAGTCGCAGGAGACTTCAATCCCCGCCTTCGACTTTCTAGGCGGTTACATTCTCAGAGCAGAAACCAGCGTGTCTCGGAGAGTGATCTACCAGAGCCACGCCCAAGCAACATTCCGACAAAGCCGCCGAAACGGTCCGACAGAAGCGCGAGCTGTTCGCTTCACGAGGGAAACTGAAATCTGCCACACCCTATGTCGAGCCGTGTTTTCAAGAACGACCCAGCCTGGCTACGGAAGAGAGCAGAGCGTTTCTGGCTGGTTACAGAAATCAACCGTTGTCCCGCTCATGTTTTCTGGTTACCGTTACTGGAAAATATGAAACATACAATCTTAAGTCTAAACCCTGTCGACTCTGAGGCCCTCGGTACACCGTTGTCCTGTGTCCGTCGAGTACGGCGCCCCGCGAGCCAGGACCGACGTCCCGGCGTTCACCAGCAGGGCGCCCAATAAATATTTATCCGCCATTATCAGTCGGGACGTCTATTTACGCGATAAATAGTTGCGGATAACGGCTGCCTTGATTTGGTCCAGCCCGCCGGTCGCTGAGGTTGAAAAACAAATAGCGGCACCCGCGAAGGGCGCAACACTCATCAGGGGCACTCATCAACTCGGCGCATTCATGCGCTGGCACGCAAATGAGCAGGCACACGCCGCGCAAGTGCCAGAGGAGTGGCATTTGCTTCTGTCTTTCATCAGCGGGAAGCTCATTGCTGTGAGGACATGCGACTGATGCTCTTACACGTTCTCTTTTCTGCTCTGGCAGATGGACGTCGATTGAATCGAAACAAGTCGGAATGTTTAACAATTAGCCTTAGTGTGAAAACATCAAATGATGCCGCCATGAATTCTGTATACATTGGTGGCGACACCATGATGAGGCGTCAGTAGACGTCCGAGAATTCAAGATTGATGGAGAGTGGCGTCCGACAACCGGGCTCCACTCCCTCTCGCCCTCTCTCTCTCTCTCTCTCTCTCTCTCTCTCTCTCTCTCTCTCTCTCTCTCTCTCTCTCTTTCTCTCTTTCTCTCTCTCCTCTGTCTCTACCCATGTTCTCCGATCCTCTGGCCGCGTCTGACAGTCCCCAGTCTCCACCCTCTCTGACGAAGCTCTCGCTAGTCTCCACATTCCACATCTTCCCTGTTCCACGCCCCGGGCCGGAGTGCCGGAGAGGCCGGGGCTATTCCTGACGACTGGTCATTGTCGATTCAACAGCGCTGCCGCAGGGCAGAGCAGGGCTCGCTATGCCAGGAATGGCCCACTTTACGTGTGCAATGAGACGCCAACTGGCTCCAAGGGCGGTTAACTCGGCAGGGTGGCATTTTTGTCACAGGAGAGAGCTGAGGACAAGGAGGCTGGTGAGAGACAGCGAGAGACAGCGAACCCAGACCAGCGAGGCTGGGAGGAATTTCTCTTTACCGCGAGCGCCTATCCCAGACAGTGCCTCTAGACTGGCCTCGCCCAGTCTTGCCTTGACATCACTAGAGTCGCAATCGACCGCAACCACAAAAAATCGCCGCACAAAAATCACCAGTTCGCTCAGAGTTTGCGTACTAGAGAGCGGCATGGGAAAAGGAAAGTACAAGGATAAATTCTGGCCGATCCTGAGACACTTGCGGCCAACCGAGATCGACAGAGGAGGAAAATGACAGCACTGGCCGGGCGGGCAGAGAGGCCCCAGATCTGGCTGTATCGGATGTGGTCACCGGCGGGCTAATCAGATTGGTGATCGTGCCACCCCTCTGTCCACAAGAGCTCGCGGAATGTCGCCTCTAAATCAGGTGGCTAGATGAGAGAATGATCGGCGGTCGTTGTCAGATCCATCGAAAAGTCAACATTGAGGTAATGAGGTACAGAAATCGACCAGCTTGCAGTGTTTTAGAGACCACAGACTGACGTGGTGCTTCATATTTGTATCGCAGGTAATACTAACACGGCAAAATTATTAGCCGGCTTTTATCTCCACATTCGCACGAATTTGGGATCCGAAATCGTTCCAATATCAATCATTTCTTGAATGTGTGTGCGCTTGCCGTTCCGTTTCCGAATGAACGACGCAACACTTATCCGTCATCGATGGTTCAGTCGTAACAGAAATCAATCAATATGATGCTATTAGACCTACCTATTCTTATCTCATCAGAACGACCCAAAGGTCGATCCACCCCACCACGACCCGCTCGTTCCCGACTTACTTCGTCGCGCTCCGGCGTGGCGCGGCTGGGCGGGTGCCGAGCGCGGCTGTCCCGGCCCGGAGGCGGGCAGCAAGTTCCAGTAGAGGCCCGGGCCCGGCCGGCTGGGCGGCAACATTGGGGGCGCCGTGTAGGGCGGCGTGGACCTCGCCGAGGGCGCCGACGGGTCGTACAGCGCCGGAGACCGCAGGCTCGACTGGTATTGATGGCTGTGGACCTGCGGCGGGATGAACAGAGGCGCCGGCCGCCGCTTCCGCTGCCGCAGAGGGCCGCCAGAGAGCCTGTGGGAGGAGGTCAGAGAGATCAGTGGAGGTCAGAGGTCAGATGAGAGGTCAGGGAATGGAGGACAGAGGTCAGATGACGCAGAGTCACCCGAGAACCTGGCACCGAGAGTCAAGTTTCTTATATACGTATAAGAAGAGAAGGATCTCAGCTTTCGAGGGAAAAAGTCAGATGGGAGGGACAGAGACAAACTAAAGAAAGAAGGTTTTTTGATTGTGGTATATCTATCATTGAGGTATGTTTCAATTTCCTCGCTTTATCTGAAGTCGAGAATATCAAGATGCTCGTAAAAAAAACGATCAGGGTGCAGTCTCTGGTGCTAGCCGATTTACCATATCTAAAGTAATAGACTTGACTCTGAATTAGCTGAAAACATGCAAAGAAGATAAGCCGTTTTAGCTGCCCTGAGACGGCGTACACCGCCGCCACGACTATGGGATATAATCAGCCAACCGCAACTCAGCAGGATATGAACGTTTCAAGTCCCAAAGTTGGGTATGGAGCGTGGAGCTTCTCTGAGGTGAGGTTGAGCATGGTGATAGGGCGGGAGCCGTGTTAGAAAAAAGTGGCTGAGTTACTGGGTGAACGAGAAGATGCGGTGGTCTTCTACACCAACATTTACGCCCAAGGCAGTGTGATGCCGCCGGGAATTCCGTGCAAAAACGCCGCATTAGAGCAGCGGATTATCCCAGCTAAGACGATTTAACAAACGGACGAGCGCCAAAGAAATCGCTTCTGAGTCGCGCGGAAGCATAGACTGCAAAGTGCAATGAAGAAGCGGTGGGAGCTCGGTCCACCAGGATATTTAGCCATGCCAAAATAGACGTCAAAGCAAACAAAATAGGCTCAAATGAGCTCACAACCGGCAGTCCGCGGGAGCGCTGCTCGTTGCGGATTCACGGCGTCAAATAAATAGTTATCATCTTGCCATATGGGCGGGAGTATTACCGCAAATCCCATCCGGAACCGGCTCTGCAGGTGACCACCCGCGGTCAGGTCACCGACCCTCCACCCTCCACCCTCTCACCCTCTCTCTCTCTCTCTCTCTCTCTCTCTCTCTCTCTCTCTCTCTCTCTCTTCCCCCCCCCCCTCCCTCCCTCCTTCTTCCCCAGCGGTACTCACACTCCGGGGCTGAGGAAGACGTCCTCGTCGCCGTCCTCTTGTCCTGGTGCCCGGTAGCCCTGGAGCCGATACTCGCCGCCGTACTGGGTCTCATACTGCCCCTGCCGCCGCTCGGACGCGCTCCACTCTCCCCCATACCCTCCTGGGTCACCACCTCCACCCCCGCCTGCACTGACGTAATACTCGCCACCCGCCCGGCCGTTCAGCGTGGTCTTGCCGTCGCCGATCTGCGAAGCCTGCGAGCTCATGAGCACCGTATAGCTGGGCTGGTAGCCGGCGGACGATGCGGAATAGGCGCCACTGTCCTGCGAGGTAGCCGGATGGTAGGTGCCGCCATACCCAGACAGGTTTCCGTCGAAGCCGTGAAGGTTGTAGTCGTGGCTGGCCATTGGCGGCTGGTAGCTCTGCTGTTGCTGTTGCTGCTGCTGCTGTTGGGATGGCGACTGCTGGTGGTGAGATACATACTGCGCTGGTGAGAGACTCATCTGTGGCGCTCCGTCTAGCTGAGCCGTGCTCACCGCTGGGTAGCCCGCTCCCTGGTAAGCCGGCGACGCCAGAGGAGACTGCATGTGACCCAGCACACCAGATCGGGACATGATGTAGGCAAACTTGCTCTGAGGCTCCTTGTGTAGTGGCGAGCTCTGCGCGGCAGCCAGGGGTGACTGCAACATTGGTGAGTGTCGCGCGGCCAGTGGTGATCCCGCCGGCGAGCCGTGCGAGTGCGGAGGGTACTGGAACACCTGTGGCGAGGGTAGCGGCGAGTACGCACCGTAGGACGGGTACATGGCCGATGGTGGCGGCGGGGGCGGCGGCGGAGGCGGCGCAGGTGGCCCGATCGCCTCCTGGTTGCTCTGGTTCACAGTTGGACTCTGCAGAGGTCGGTTGTAGGAGGAGACCTCCGAAAACTGCTGCAGACCGGGACTGGCACCGTACCCTCCAGCCGACTCGAGCAGACCCTGGCCGACGTCATTTAGCGAGCCGGACTCCTCCAGCTCCACAGTACCGAACACATCGTCCTGGGGCATGTAGCCGGTGTCGCCGCCGGCGCTGGGCGTCTCGTCCACGTGCGCCGGGTAATCCCCCTGCAGCAGCGACGACTCGAGTACGTCCGCAAGTGCCAGCTGCGGCAGTGCGTCGCCCGACTCAGAGACGGCACGCGCCAGGCGCTTGTGGCTTTTGTCTGACATGTAGTGCGACAGAGGCCTCTTCATAACGAAATGGTCCGAGTCGGAGTGCCGGCGCAGCTTGTCCGGCGTGGCGATTTTCAGGTCCTGCCGAAGGGAACGAGGGTCAGAGATGGTATGCAGGGGTCGGTTGGGTCAGCTGTGGGTCAGATGTGCAGGGTGGAGAGGGGTCGCACAGGTCAGGGGGCGGCTGTTCTTTGTACCGAAATGGCAGAGGGGTTTGATAGAGTAAGCAAACATTGGGTTTTACAAATAGGTACTAAAAGTAAGTCATAAACATAATATACAAGTACTTTGTTTCCATCACGGACACGGGAAAAACTCTTTAAACCAGACGACAACATAAAATAACTCACATCAGCTGTTAATCAGGGACGGGACTTGTTCTAAATCTCTTCACCCAATCACCTCTCAACAGTCCGACAGTGGAGCTCTCGACTCAAGAGGCTACCACTTGACACCCGATATCGGCTACCGATCGGAGAGACACGCCCTTCTGCACACAGGTGTGAACGAGCGGGACACCCACTGACAGACAGACACACACCTGTGGGGGAGCGCTCCAGGTGCACCACCTCACCACCAGTCACCACTGCCCCAGACCGCGTCACCACGTCACCACAGCATCACTACAGTTGCACCATTGCACAGAGCGCCCACCGCACAGCGGCTGCGTCCTGCAGCTGACTGGCCAGTCGCGCGACAGACTCACAGGCACCGGGTCGGCAGCAAGGCCGGGCCGGGCCGGTCGGACTGGGCACTGGGCAGTGAACAAGGACCCCACCCCCCACCCCGCCCCATCCCCCGCGCCTGTGCGTCATATTGCTGCAACCTTACTCTGCCGGGTGCAGAAAAACACGAAAAATCACGTGGTACGATATAGGCTACGTAATCGTGGGAACTTTTGAATGATATGGAGATCAGAATCCAAATAGGGAGCGACACTGGTGTGAGGTCCTGGAAGTGCCGTCTGATAAAGGTGTGTGTGTCGACAGTAGCAGTGTGAATTTGTAAGTTACGTAAGCAATGGACTTAGTTGAGATTTTTACTCTTTCATAATACGCCCCCGCCTCTGCAGCTCAAAACGTGGGTGGATGGTGCAGCGCCTAAACGTTCCCACGCTTTTCTGAGCAAAAATAGCCGACCCGCACTTTAAGACTAGGTCAGAGAAAGGGAAAGTTAAGCAGCTCCCAAAAAGTTGGTTACCTATCTGAGCGAAACTCGCTGTGGAGTAAGCATCGACAATAAACATATTTTTGTTTGTTTTCAAAGATGGAAGCTGGCAACTCTTTCATCATCGCTTTCGCAACAACAAACATGACCCACATAATTAACACCAAAACCAGCAGCAGCCTCAACAAGCCACTCAGAGAGACCGAACCATTCCCGAGAATACACAAAACAAATACCATCGTATCGGCGCCTCCTATCAGCATCAGGTCGTATTTCCCGAACGAAAACACGGATCACGGCCATGTGCAGCTGCCGACATGGAATACGACTCCAAGTAACCGGTAATGGAGCATGTCGGCGACGGCCAACGGTTGTGTCCAAACAGTCGCCGGGCCGGCGCCGCCGGCGTCTCGCCGCCGCCCTGTGAGAGGCAGCTGCGACGGGCTGAAGGGGACACAGGACACAGAGGGCGTCACCGCAGCTGCCGGCCAGCTGCCTCAAGTTGTCTGGCTGCGTTCGGAGCTTGAGCGGGCAGATGGGACGGGAGGAGCAGGCACAGTCGACACTAGCAGACGAGGAACTAACATCGATACAATATGCTGTAAGATTATGGCACTTTTGAATTATGCTATAGCATAATTTATAAGCGCCGTAATATTTGTGTCACAGAAGCCAAGTGGGTGTTCTGAGTTCAGCAAGCTGCAGTAGGGTCCTTTTAGAAAGCACGTGAGCTACTATCCACTACCACAGGGAGCCACGCATAACTACCCAACCCTTTTCACTCAATGATATGCAAGTGCAAAGGAAACCATGGCCAAACTGTGGGTTTTAAACTTGCTTCCCTGCTAAGGCCTGCAATCTAAGCATGACTTTGGGAGACCCTGGAAACCCACTAAGCACTCACAGCCTGAGGGACCGCCCAGTGCGACACAGAACTCGCGTTACAGACGGCGACAGACGGCAACAGACAGAGAGACCGTGCAGCCACGGGTCATCCTCCACTGGGCCTGAAATAAGCTGAGTACCGCCGGCCCCAGCGTCACAGCTGGAACCGTGCGTAAACCAGGACGAGACACCGCCGCCGCCCACTGCCTGGTGACACCGACGTGTCACACTTCGTATATGAACGTCCCTTCGTCCGCCGGCGCTAACCTCGGTCCCACCGCCCCTCCGCCACCGCCGCGCCGCCGCAGTTCTTACGGCGGTGCTTGGACCGACTTTTCTTAGGCTTTAAGCAAATGGCTTCAATTTTGCATCTTTTAAACTAATTACCACCTTGGCTTCTTAGGTAATATAATCTACCCGATAAAACATATAAAGTTAAAAACTATCCGATTAAAAGTTAAAACTACCCGATAAAACATATAACCTACAAAAGCCCGCCCGCCGTTTGCCATCGGTCCGCCGTTGCGTCGCCGACTGTCGGCCGGGTTATAAAGTGGGCCAGCTGCACATTATGCACATGGACGGCAGACAATCGATAAAATAGATGGCCTGAGCGACATGGACACGGTTAGGCGCTTTGCGGATCAAATAACGCAGCTTTCTCGCCCACGCCCCTCCCGCGTTGAGCTACACGGTTTGAGGCACTGCGGTACAGCATACCTTCAGGCGGCATCACTAGTGACATCTATGGGACATTTAAAGAAACTCTTGCTCTTAGTGCTTTGCGCTGAACATGCCCCTTCTGACAAGCTCATTGCATCTAAATCATAGAGAAAGGGGCTTACATGCGATAAGCAATACATGTAGCATGTTTAAAATCAAAACCCAGCAGTCGAAGATAATTTCAGGTCGATTCCTTTCAATGACAATGAAAAAGGTACCATCGTATTAGACATAAATGGGGGTCATACAATTAACGAACAAGACAGCTTTTGACGAATGACCACCTAATTACAAAACATGGAAGAAATTGAAGGGTTTCCTCCGACATCAATGAATCAATAGCAGATACCATTTATCATTCCTTGCATCATCCTGAATGAATTTCGACAAAAAGTATGCTGTAAGCATGGTTGTTTTCCCGGAGCACTGAAGTGCCATTGAAAATACGCTTTTCTTTATAATGCTGAGCACCCAGTGACACACAAATCGGAACCAATTGGGGAGGGGTGCGATTTCGGCCCCCGTCTGTCCGCATCCTGTTTGCCGGTCCCGTGGGAACTGGGGGCGCCGTCCGCTCCGGCCTGCTGGCTACTCCGCGGGGACACTTTCCCAGCGGACGGCGCGGACCGGTCACCGGTCACAGCCCGGCCGGCCTGGCGGGGTTTCTCCGCTCTTTGCGACCGACCACCGCGGCCAATTGTTGAGATGATGATGGTGGTTAGAGGAGCGACCACATCCGGGCCCAAACACAGCGCAACCTGAAGGAGACGACTGGGCGAAATCGTGGGAAATGAGTTTCATCAATGGTAAAAACAAAAATCCGAATCGAGCAGCTTTGGAAATAGTCTGAGTGTTGATTGCGTTCTATTCTGACCACAATAATAGAAAGTTAAATAACTCAATGTTAAAACTCAACGACATATTTGGGATAGGCTAGACAATAGACATATTTTCCAAAGCTTGGTTAAAAATGACAATGATATGTATGTAGTTTGTCACTTGTCACACCTTCCAAACTGGAATTCAAAGTAAAACCTCATTCCATAAGCGTTTTACATAAGCGGATTATTTTATTTAGGTAGGGCTTCAAAGGTTAGAAATCGAAACTATAATTCCGTTAGTGTTTATTAAACGAACCATTACCTTGCTCTGCCTAGTGCACTGTGTGCTATTTGGTCCATTTGACGGGGCATAAAGTTTGGGCCTCACGTCAGCATATATTGTGGCATTGATCCGCTTCAGGCCACACTAATTGTTTACGGAGCTGAATAATTAAACTTCACCGTGGATGGCGGGAGTACTGGGTAGTTTAGTTGGAACGGAATCGACCTATTCTAGTGGCCATGCTGGCAACAGACCGGTGTCAAATTTTTGGTATACTACCAAACGATGTCTATAGCATTGGGTTAATACCATGCTTCGGTACTCTAGCCTTTATATTCAATATTAAGTATTAACGCAGTTTTTCTCAGCTTGCATGTGACCATGAAAATGGTGACTCACATATATACGACCTATAACGACAGTATTTACATCCCCTGCTGCGATGACGTCACCTAAACCCACGGCCCACATGGAAAACATCTGGCGGCGTCGGCAGACACATTGACATCATGACCGGAACGCCAGACACCCGGTCTGAACACGGCTTCAGCGGCCCCCCTTCGGCCGACCGAGGAACGCCCGAGGGGAAGGTCAGACCCACGCCGCTTCAGACGAGTCGCACACAAAGCTAAGACGGCACACAACAACAACACACAGACAAAGGAATCCAACTCAACACACAAATGTAAATCCAATACTCTTACACAGCAACACGCCAAAAAATACTAGCCAACGGTACATGTCAACCCCAAATAACCACCATCAAATACCCCCACTTCCTGCGACTTCTAACACATCGCAAAGCACCGCACCACGCCATCATCAGCCACACATTCCTTTCCCAACTATAACGGAATCATTCCACCCTGATCGTCCCCCAGCTGACCTGCAGGTCCTGTGGCAGGGCGAGGTTGGAGGTGTCCTGGACGTTCTCCTGAAGTCCCGGCACCAGCTGGGTCATAGGGGGCGGGCCGCCGGTGGTCAGCAGCGCGACGCCACCCTCCTCCGAGCCTGCGGAAAGCACAGAAAGAGTACGTCAGCCCCTGGTTAAGGGTCATGGTATGGGGATAAGGAACGGTCATGACATTGCAGGACTGAGAACAGGCTGTAGCGATTGTAGGCTTCATACCTGTAAGCTAAATGGCCGTCAGAACACATCCGCCCTCTTCTCCTACATGGCAATTTGAGCTATGTGGGTTAACTTCAAATTGAAGAAGCGTGTAATAGCTACAAACATAAGAGAAATTGATTTTAATCAAACAAGCTGCCGCATCTACGACCACACACCGCGGCAATACCGTCTTGCCGATTACGTCGTATACCTGTCTCTGCCCGACTCCGGTTCCCCGATCAGTCATTCTCCAACCACTTTGTATCCATCGATCTCGCTCAAAAGCCCACTGTCACACAGCCTCACGAGAGTCCCTCTCATCCCACCCTGGGGCTACGAGACCCCACAGCCTCTCCCACAGACCACTCTTGACACAGCCTACCCCTAGTAAGCAGCAAAGTCGCACTGTGTCTGTCTAGATTTGGGAGCCGGTCACTGGAGCGACGTCCGACTGACCCGGCGGTCACTATCAACACCGGAAACAGTGGCACTTCCGAACAACGGCCGACCGGGCCAACCCATGGGACTTGGGGGGGGGGAGGGGGCAGTGGGACAACTGACGGGATGTGTGATTTGGCGTGTGATGAATTTTGTGACTTTTGTGTTTATTTACATATGCATGTAGTTTCGATATAATTGGCCACGCTGGATATATGTGACTGGCGAGGGGCTCGCAAAAACTGTATCGCATCCATTGCTTCTTCAGAAAGTCTCTGTGAAATATTGATCATCTGTGCCAGTAAATGTACACGCATGTCGCTCAGATGCAAATGACTAACTGCTATGGTAATGCTGGTTAGGCACCTGTGCTGGCATGGGGTTACAGGGTACAGACATACACTCCAGGTAAGTCCAAGAAAAGCGTCCTAATGAAATCTCGCTTCAAAGAAGTAATATGAGCACAGTGAACTTCAACGTCTTCCGTTTTCGCAGGACTGGTTGACAGCGTATTCAGAAACCGAAATACGCCACGGTTCCCTCTGACTCAATGTGTGTTTGACTGGCCCCAGTCATTGATCGATGATCGTGTCCTGAACCGTACCTCAGCGATCAGCCGCGTGTCGTCTCCCAGTGACAAATGTATCCACTATCCATCCCGTCCCACCAGCGTTTCCATTTCACCTCAGCAGGATATCAGAGGGACGCAAACCATAGAGCTATCAGAGAGACAAGATCGACCACACCGTCGGACTTGGGAGTTCTGGAAGCGGCGCAACGGGCCTTCAACATAGCCACTGAGAGGCTCACGGATAGCCTCAGAACTACCAGGAATATGCCACAGACTTCTGCAGAAATCCCAGCGCACACAACGGACAAGCCTAGAAATCCCTGACACACGCAACGAGCTATCCTAGAACTCCCAGACACACGCAGCGGACTACCCTAGAACTCCCAGACAGATGCACTGAGCCATACACAAACATAGCAGGGGCAAACATAACCACAGGCGTGACTCAGTTCCTGTGAGACCCAAACACAGACTGTGACACCTCCCTGGTGTCAACACTGTCTCACTATTCCTCTGGCTTAGCACTCTCTCCAGTCATCGTCCGCTTCGACTGTCGAGACTAAAGTCTCACCCCTATATCCCCACGAGGGGATCGTGACGCATTTCCATACACTGACAGTGTAAACGTTCCGCTGGGACACCCTTCGACATGCCACATAGACAGGCTGTCAGCCAGTCAGGTGGCTGATCGTGGCTCTCCGGGTTCCCACGCTGGCATACTGTCTGCGAGGTCAACCGTTTACTACGCGCTGGGTGGCGTGATTTCTCACGTGGCAATGCCAAACGGTTCAGCCGTCAGTCATATAGTTAGTAATTGCTGTCAGTTGTAAAGTGGCATTGTTGAGCCGTATCAGTTTTGTATTGCCAATGTTTAAATGTTATCATATTAATTGCATGTTTTGCAAAATATAAATGGCTTATATGATCCACACGGCTCTTTGGCACTCATAAAAAGGCTACCTTTGGAAAGATGCCAAGGGAGCCAGGATTGAAAAGTAATTGACACGGTGGTTCCGAGAAACAGCAACCTAGCATGGGGACAGCGAACGATTTATTGATATTTCTATCGCTAAGCAATAACCATTGTAAATGAGCTCGCTCTGACAATTCCAGGAAATCAGTCTCAGTATGTGCTTGACGGGTCATTCGAGGCAACTAAGCGGGCTAACTCTGTCCATAAAATCCACCTTTCATGGCACGGGACAAAAAAGCGTATTCGATTCTCCGCCCGCGAGCGACAGGAATCGACTTCGAGCTGCCTGTCTGTGCCGTACCCGAAAGTACTTCCCATATGGAGGTTACGTCAATGCCCCCGCTGCATGCATTATGCATGGTCTGTGTTGACGTTAAGCCTCCGCGTGGGACAAGAGGGGACAGCTGTCTGTGACGGTGGCGGAGGGAGCGATGGCCGCACTGGGGGAGGGAGTGATGGCGATGGTGGAGCGATGGCGATGGCGATGGCGGTGATGGTGGTGGTTGTGACGGTAGCAAGGGTGGTGGTGAAGGAAGGGGCGATGGTGTTGGTAGCCGAGAGAGCGATGGTTTTGGTGGGGAGGTGGGGCAGGCAACGGACGTGCCAGTGGTGGTGGGGACGAAGTTGACAGGAAGTGTTTCAGCTACGTTGGCCCTGAAAAGAACAACGGAAAACCGATTCGGGAAGAGTAAAAACAGTACTTTAACCCTAAAATTACACTTAATGCTGCTGCATAAATAAATAGCGTCATAACCGTGAAGCCGGTGTTGTATTTCAATCATGTGTCGTTCATTATCAGTTCGTTTCAGCTGTCCGGCCGTCCAGCTGTTACTCCAGTGTCAGCTGCACACTCTACAGCTGTCAGCTGCATGAACGAGCTGGACGGCTGAGCGGAGTATGGTAGTTGGCTCAGACGCCCTGACAGAACAGTTGTGCGTGTGTGGAACCGGAACAGAGCGCCACATAACCGATATATCTAGAAAGGTGCACTCCTGCTGGAGTAAAAGCTAGTAGTAGTAGTAGTAGTTTATTGACACAGTCTTAGGTACTAGATGGATAAAACCCAGAAGACAAGTGTCCATTAAAACAGATCATATACAAAACATATTAAAACCGTCAAACATTTCATACAGAGAACCAGCGTCCATTAAAACTATACCTAAACACCACATTAAAATCCGTCGCGTCATACGTTCTCACATGCCAGCAAAACTCTCTGAGAGTATATGGCCAAATCCTTTGGACTACTTTTCATCAAGCTTGCCAAACTATCAAAGCTCAGCATTGTAAAATTTCTCCTAAGTGGCTCAGTGATTGGGCAGTCTAAAAGTACATGCGCCTCTGTTTGCACACCGAGCCGACAGGAGCATAGCCTCTCTTCTGTTGGGATTCTAGCCCACCTCCCTGTCTCTATTCTAAGGCGGTGTGAGCATAGCCTTAGTCGTGTAAGTGCTGTACGAGCCCGTTCTGAAACATTGTTAGTATATATCGGGTGAACCGTAAAATCAGCATTAAAATCGATGTATGTTTTTCTCCTGGAAGATTCAGACCCTGTTATTTTCATGTGTATGTTTTGAAGGCTCCGCTCGCGAATGGACCCTGGTGTTTCTTTCATAATATTACCGATATATGAGCTCGCGGCTGTGTTTGCCTGCCTGTTCAGTTGCATGGCAAAGTGAGCTGGGCTGCCTACAAAATCAGATCGGCTTGTGAGCTTCCTCAGAAAGGAAATTTGAATTTCTTGGACCACTGCTTTGCCGTCTGGGGAAGCTAACTCTGCATGTACTAAATCGTTGCAGGTTTGGCTTCTTACAGATAATAATTGCTTTTGAGCCGTTAATATTGGGGAGATCACTGCTTGGAGGTTGTTGCACAACCAGCTCTCGCAGCCATACAAAACTGTGCTGCTCAAAGCACTCTCAAAAACTAATTTTTTTACTGAAAACGGAGCTTCACTGTTTTTCTTTAAAAAGGAACCGAACTTGATCAAGTGACTCCGTTTCATGTCTATGTTTGTTTTCACTTGATCAGACAATCGGGCATTCATTATTTGAGAGCCTAAATACACGTACTTTTCCGCATGTCCTATAACAATGTGATCGTAATAAAACGGAACATCATCGTTGCTATTTACTGTCATAAACTTTGATTTTTCGGGATGAATCTCCATATCGATATCCTTCGCTGCCCGAATCAAAAGCGATAGTTTTTTGTCTAAAGCTTTTCTGGACGTTGCTAGGACGACTGTGTCGTCCATGAATAATAGACAATGCAGGTTTTTTAAATACGTGTCGTTACCAAATTCTTTCAAAGCCCTGATGGTGCTGTTAATGTAAAAAGTAAACATAGAGCAGCTGTTTGCCGCTCCCTGTTTTACTCCCGTAGTTGATTTGAAACAAACGTTTCCTAACACGTTCTTGGTGTCTGTTAAACTACTCGCAATAGCTCGGAGATACCTTTTGCCACAGCCGTGATCCACTAGTTTCTGAAGAAGGATCTTTCGATTTACCTTGTCGTAGGCTTTTACATAGTCTATGTAGGATATATACAGCACTTGCTTTGTTTTTCTTGCATATTCAATAAGTAGCCGTAGTGTAAACAACTGTTCAGCACAGCCCTTGCCTACACAGCCTCCCGCTTGTTCATCATCAGGTCTGAACCAGCTATTGAATCGGCTGTTAAGTACACTTTCATAGATTTTTACTAGAGCCCCTTGTATGCTAATACCACGGTAATTATTTGTATCACTCGGGCTGCCTTTTTTAAAAATCGTAAAAATCTTTGCATATGACCATTGATCGGGGTATTCACCTGAGAAAACTAAATTGAACAAAACCGTTAAAATATCCAACCATTCGCTTGATAGGAGTTTGAAAATCCCCGGAGGTACACCATCGATTCCTGCTGCTTTATTTCTATGCAATTTTCTAATCGCTGCATTGACCTCGGCCGGTGTGATTGGGTCGTCCAGAACGGGCACGTACATATCTGAATTTGGAATTTCCATGTCAGTATACCCGATGGGTGGGTTCAGTAGCTTCTCGAAATGTTGCCGAAAATCTTCATCGCTTGGTTTGTTCCTTTGGTCTCCTTTATACTCGAAATCTCCTTTCCAGTTAATTGAGGACCAAATTAACTTTGGATCATTCTTAGCGACTAATACCTGCCACCGCGCATGTGCATTGCTAATGGCTGTTGCTGGAGCACGATCGTCCACATGATTAGTCTGCCCCGCACGTTTACAAGCGTTGTACAGTACCTCGCTGAGTCTATTACTCAGTTCGCTAGCTGGGTTGTCCCCGCCAGCCAGCCCCGCTCCGTTCTGGTTCCACCAGGAAACCGGGTCCGGTAGGGCTGCTTTTACATCCTCTGAGCTTAAGGAATAAACATGCATGGGCCTATTTGCAATACTTTGTTCCGTACTGCTCTGGTACCTTCCCAGTAGCTTAGCTCTTTCTGAAATATAGTCTACGGGCAGTGCTGGACACTCGAGCGTGGCGATCAAAGCAGCGTGGTCACTCATAAACGGCGCATTTTGTGCTATATCAAAGTGCTGCATCAGCTGCAAAAGCTGTGACGAACAAAATAACCAATCCAGTTGAGAAATCCAAGTTTCTCCTTTGCGGTACGTTTTCGCGCCCTTAAAACGCCTACCTTTAAAATTCAAATGGTTAACAGGATACAGATCTAACGTTTTACACATATTAACCATGTTACGACCGTGTGCGTTTTCACCTGTGTCTGCGTTGCTGTCATACACAATAGCACGCTCGGTGTTTTCTAAGCGCTGTAGATTCCCTATTCTACTGTTTAGGTCACCTATAAGGAGAACATGTTTTCCACTGTCTAACACTTGACTCTGAATATCACTGAAGGACTCAGGGTTAAAATACAAAGAATCGGCGGGCGGGATATAACACGCGCAGAACTTGACGTTCGGCATGAAAGACAAGCTGAACCAGACCTGATCGTTGAGCAGTTGCACATCACACATTTTTGACATCAATTTATGCTTCACCAAAACGCCAACACCTCCTCTCTGATCACGATCGCTACTTCTCAATAGGGTGAAGCCTGGGACTGAAAAGACATAGCTACATTTAAGTTCGATCAACACTACAACGTCGAATCTGTTCATGTACGTTAGACACGACGCTTTTTCGAGGCCTGTAACATTGCCGTTGATGTTAATGGACATCAACGTTAATGACTGAGTTTTATCCACCTCCTTTCATATAGGTACGCTTTGGAAGCTGTCCACTACAATATCGTCTACAAAAACCTTCCTTTCTTTTCCGTCGAAACGCACGTTTTTACCTCTATTTTCTGGCCGCTCTCTTTCTCTTTTCGTGACATCTCGAAGGCGGTTGAGCTCCTTCCGAACAAGTGGGTGCACGTCTTTCTTTACATATATCGCTTTGAACCGGTCGCCGCTGTTCTTCAGCCTGTGAGCACTGTCCAGTACCTCCTTTCGATCGCCTGCCTCCCTCAGAACGACCTTCAGAGGGCGTCGACGTGGTCGGTCGCCTGCTCCGTTGGAGGGGTGCTGGTCCTGCTGTTGGTTGCCCAGCCTTTCCACGCTCTTTACTTGGACAGCTGGCTGCCCTATGGTTGATAGGATCAGCTTCACCTTCTTTGTGTCGTTGTCCGCCTCACCCATGTGTTCTTCGGGGACTCCGGTGATGATCTGCCTTGCATGAGGCCGCTACATCCACAGCACCATGGATACGCCTTGCGACCATCGGCGTATCACGATATGCCGCTGGACGACCGGTCAGTACCGCTCTACTTTCAGTCTCACAAAATCCTAATGCCCACTGCAGTCACCGGAGACTTGTGGCATGATCTGAATGGCCGGCCAACGCCCAGGGATCCTGCCATTACCAGTGTTCAGACCAGTAGCCATCAATGCAATAACCATTAGAGGCGTGGCCATGGGTCGTTACGAGAGCTCGCAGAAACAAATGTCACAGGCCGAACCGAAGCACTCACGAGCAGTCACGAATCGCTGAATTCATGCAATGCAGATTGACAGACAGGTTTTTTATCGCATGCTCTAGCGCCTAACGGTAAGCGGGATCCTTTGATAAAGCTGGCGTCTGTCCATCTGCCTTGCATGAGGCCGCCACGCGGTATGGCAGTCCATTCCGCTCCGAGAGTCCGATGTTGACCATCTGCTGCTGCCGCCTGCCGGCCGACCGTCCGACCGTCAGGTCAACCGACTGACCGGCCGCGCCCACCCACCAGCCTCCCGGCCGACCGTTCAGCCAGTGAACTGTCCAGCGAACTGACCAGCGGACATCTGACCAGCGCCAACTTCGAACGCTTACCTACTTCACCGTTAGATGAGATCTGCCTTTTGACCAGCCGACCAGGCGACCGCTCAGTCGGTCTCCCTTCTAATAAACCGCCCAACCACCCGATCCTTCAAGATCAACCGCCTTCCCGACCGCGCCAGACCAACCAACCAGCCGGACTAACCGACAGACCGGCTCCCCTCCAAAGGGTGGGGATCGACGGACTTCAACGGGCTGGCGTCTGCAGTAAAAATAAACGGCGCAATACCCGTTTCGGGGACATGCATGCTCTCTGACGATCTTGCAGACCGGGCATAAACAAACACGACTCGGCCAATGCCACCCGATCAAACGCGAGCGCAAATAAATAGCGCCGAAACGTGTGTCCGGGATGAACGGAAACTCGCAACGACGGCTCCGTCGGAAGCCAGATGAATTTAGAAGAGAGGAGCAAGAACATAAGACCTCTAAGCTACTCAAGCTATGTATTATGCAATATGCAACAGTCTAGCAAGCTTGAACATAACTCAGTGCATTGACAAAGCGAAGTGTTAACTCAGTCTTGTGGAATCATCATGTCCAAAGTCGCGAGCAGCTGATTATGATATGATGTCGCACTCATATGCTTGGCTGTAAAGCTCAGCAGTTGATTTTTCTTATGCAGGCATACGGATTCATAGCATGGCTAGATGTACCAAAACTTGTGCTTCCTCTCCCCATACATCCGAATCCCTCGATAAAACTCCTGGCAACCCTGACCCGACTCACACAGTCGCACAAAGGTAATGAGCGCCACCATTCGCGTCACCATGACTAACGAATGACATCAGGGCCTCATCAGAGCCGACTGCGCTCCAGGGTCGCCCTAGGGGCCGGTTCATATCCGTCCGGGATGGCGACACACCACCCTCAGTTCGAGTATCCGCACCCAAACGCGACAGGCGCGACAGCACCAGCCGTACTGGCTGCGAGCGGATGAAATCATGCGTCCGTCCAGTGGGTCCAAACATCCGGAGATAGCGGCCCGGTCAGGAGAGGGCTGTCGTGCCGAGGACGCCGGGCGCGAGTGAGATGTGCCATAACGACGGCTGGAGCTGAGTCAGGGCGCTGAGATTCATTGAGACATAACCGGCGTACTGGTGCATAAGATGAGGAACCCATTCATCAGTATAAGTAGAATAATCTATTATCATGCAGCTCTTAGCAGTCAGTGCACTTTATTCCGCCAAAAAGTTCAGTTACTCAACAGTCTACAAACGCCCTCAGTTCAAATATTGTAACGCTTTTCGCTAAGACATATACTACATATATATTCAGTGGTAGGACGGAGATAACTCATTAGACCAAAACATGTCACGCACTAGGCCATAATTTATACCTACCGATTGTCACTTGTTGGCCTTCGTTGGCCAATGACCATTTTTAGTCGTGTCCAGCCTTCTTATTCATCACTCCTTAGCGCCTAGCTAAGGCTCGTCGGAAGCACATCCCGACGGTTATCGCCTGCCATTTTAGTTGAACGGGCTATGGTTGAGCTGAAAACAGCGGACGACGGGCGGCGGGCGGCGGGTAGCGGACGGACGGACGGACGGGCGGGCAGACGGGCGGACGGGCGGCGGTGACGGAGCCGGCGCCCGAGGCAACCGCCGGGTCCCATGATGGCGCCGCCAGTGGCCATCAGTGGGGCCATCAAGCGGCCGTAATCACTGCCGAGCGAGGGGGAGCGCCGGGCCGGGTCGGGAGTCGCCGCCGCCGCCGCCGCCCGGCACCTGGGCAGCCCAGCGAGATCGGCCCCTCGGGCGCTGGAGGGAGGAGGGATGAGGGAGGAGGGAGGGAGGGAGGTGAGCCCTCCATTACTCCTCTCCGTGGGTCGACCGGCCAGCCTCCCGACCGCGCCGGCGGGGTCGCCGCATCATTCTGCATCGCGCGCGCCATTCAGGCACATTCCCTCGCATCTCATCGCATCCTGCCTGCTTCGTCCGAGGGCGGTTTGAGAGACGGTTCTCGGAATCGGCCCCTTCCCTGCCGGCGCCGCCGGTCCCGGCGGACCCCGGCGCTCTGCCCTCCTCCCAGACTCTCTCCCCGTCCGTTCGCGAGGGGCGGCGCCGCGTCATGAGGCCAGACGCGCCATTTTGCGCACCGCGTGGGGACAGGCGAGTAGGGAAGCGGACCGACCGCATGGGTCCGAGGACCTCCCCAAAATGGGCGCCGGAAGACGGTCGTGAAGACTTGATAAGATACATGTCGAGACTACGGACGGAAGAGAGATAGTGAACTTTCAGGACTAAATGTTATTAAATTTAAAATTCCGGTGTAAAATCTCCAATTTAACGAGTAATTTCGCAAAAAGGACCTAGTGCTTGCCTAAGACTTGGACGATAAGATGGTAAGCAGTAACCACAGTTCAACTGATAATACTACATTGAATTGGTTTGCTTCCATTTCTTTTTAAGCTTTTTATCAAATATTACATCGGTATTCGGCATCCAGATGAAAGTCAGGCGTTGGCTTGGGCTTTTGATGGACAATTAACAGTGTAACACATAGTCGAGTCACGTGAAATGTATGTTTAATATCACTGTTAAGTTGTCGGTGTTTTGCCCGTAACATAGCCTGGGTTTCATCGACCACCTATGTATGATATTTGGGCTTCATGACATTTGCGAATTGCCAGTAGCTTTCACATACGCATAAGAGATCAAATACTTGCTCATAGATGGCGCTGGGTGTTAACGCCTGAAGGTATACTGTGCCGCATTACATATAGCTACAATTGCGCGGCGCTTCCCTTGTCCGTTGTCCGCAGATAAACCAAAACATAAAAAGTAATGAATGGTAATGATTCAAGACCCTAAAGGGAGTGACAACGATTTTCCCTTACCGACTTCCTACGACGACTTCCTACTAAATACTGATCTTGCTAAAATCCCAAGTAATTCGCTTTATGCGTAGCTGTGCTAAAGAAACGCCAGCAGCTCAATACCATCAGCTTTCCAGGTTTTCGCATAGCACCAAAGAGTTTTCTATCACCCCGGTTTACAGGTGACCGACCCACTGCTGGAGCAGAGTGCAGACACCCTGCTCCCCCGCACCACCCAGCACGCCGGTGGACAGCTGGTCGTGCATCTCCGTGCACTGAGCAGCGAGCAGTGAGCAGTGAGCAGTGAGCAGCGACCGCACAGCCACCGCGTCTGACTTGCAGATTCCCACGCCCCTGCCGGCGGAAGCCATCGCCAGCTGGAGCCAGAAGCAAGGCGGCGGCGGCGGCGGTGGCGGCGGCGTCACCTCCGTCATCCCTTGCCAGCACACCCGCCAGCGTCCCCAGCCGCGCGACCCGTCTTATCGGCCGGTGTGACGTCACAATCCGGAAACGCCGGCTCTTTGTGGGAGCAGATCCCACCCGGCCGCTGAGAAACACACTGATTATGACGACTAACGAGCTGTTGTGAAACGGCGCTGCCGTGGGGCCGTGTCGGGGTGAGCGACGGGACGTGGAGGCGGGCAGTGACATCGGCCAGTGACGCGCCAGTGACAGTAGGGTGGTCACGCGGTGACAGACCGTACTGGCCACCTGATGAGAAACTGATGTTGTAAAGACAGGGAGGTCAGCCGCATGACCGGTCTGCGAGTGTCGTGGCCGAGGATTTGAGCTTCCCAGCAGGGCGTGGTCGAGGATTAATCGAACAGACTAGTTCGCTGGTCTGAGGACCATGGGTCATGTGCAATGATTGGGGCACAATGGTCGCTGCCCTTCCAGCCTGACCGCGCCAAAAATCCTCCAATCACCCGCCAAAACGGTGCGAACCGAGCAGCTGAGCCAGAGGGACTGTGAGAGCGGGAGGGAGAAAGAGAGAGCGGGAAAATGAGCCGGCTCGGCCGCGTGGCGCGGCGGCGGGCCGACAAAAACTCGGTGTCCGCGGTCCGCCAGTGCGAAGGCCACCGGGTGCACCCCCTGCACCCCGCTCCCCGCCCCTCCCACCTCCTCCCCAGCACCGCGCCCGCGGCGGCGGCGGCGGCGGCGGCTCAGCAACACAGATGGCGCCTCGCTCCGACCGCCCGACCGCCCGACCGGCAGACCCGCTCCCACCGCCGCGCCGGCACCCCTGCCTCCCTTCCTGCCCCTCCTCCCTCCCTCTTCCCGCTCTACCCCCTCCCCGCGAGACTCGGCGGCCCAGTGCAACAGCCGTGCGAGACGAGACGCTGGAAAACACAACACAATGAAAACAAATGTGGGCTCGGATTTTGTATTTCCCGGGCGAGGTGGCGCCGCGGGGACTCGGCCGAGAACAGCACGGTGGGGAGACGTGAGCTAGGCTCGTTAGTGGTGAACACATGTTGCTTTTATAGTCGCTTGTCTCATGACTGCATTTGAAGTCACTGTCATTGATCATTGATCAGCGAAGTCGCTTAAATGATCGCGTTCGACTAAAAATCTTTAGCAATGCTGGCGATTTCGCGGGAAATACATTCCACTCATTGACTAGTTTCTCCACAACTTCCTGATAAGTTGACAGACGAGTTTCACCGGTATACCATCTGTGAAATGCGCCGTATTATTCCCCAGAGACTCGGGAAGACCAGTCTCGCCCACTGCCTTCTGACAAGCTGTGGACGCTGCCAACCCTCACTGACAAAGCCTCATGTCGCTAACAAGCCAGGCGCCTGTGGTGACAGGACAGTGTCTGATGGGCCATTGCAGTGGACCGGCGAGACAGGGGGTGGCGACGGCCACGGCGACGCACCCTGCAGCCCTACTTCTTCCATGGTCCCAGTGTCGCCGGCTACGGTGAATGTCTACAGTGAATGAATTGAGAATTCACCATCCAAAATGACCGCATGACCGCACAGAGTGGCAACAATCGACAGCTAGACCTAATCTAGCCTTAGATGTGTTCTCTTTCGTTAGAAAGATGATGACAGATGCCTAAAATTGTTTTCTTTCGTCATTGAGATCGAAGCTTTTATCTATCTGGAAAAAAAAAACGAGCTACGTGCATGTCATTAGAACTTCGCTCGATTCGACATATCCAGGCTCAGCACCAAACAGCGAACGGCGAACCGAGGACGACGGCCGGTACGCGCGCGGGCGTCGAGCTCTCGGCGGGCTCTCGTCAGGCAGGTATGCGACGCCGCGGTGGTTGGGAGCGAAGGTCACCAACGCGCCACATTCGTCCGCCGTGCGCGGCGTGCAACACACCGAGAGGGGAGGGCAGGCGGCAGGGGACCGACTGGTCAATGGAGCGTTGTTGCCGCCTCTTCCGTCAGGGTCGATATAATGTGAAGGCAGAGGGGAGGTGGGTACCACGGGGTAGAGCACGGGAGGCGACCGCGGGCCGGGTCAAAGGGTGGCATTGTCTGTTGATCGGCCTCTGGAGGGAGGGAGGGCGCCGCGGAGGTTGTTGACCGCTCCGCTGAACTGCGAGGTCACTCGGCAGCCACGGACGAAATGTCGCCGCTAGCGATCGATCTTAGTCGCTGATAACGACCAGCGTTACCGGACAAAGCGGTACGGTCGACTTCAACACACCCACTAACACGTCAATCCTTCAGTCAGCGGGTCTGCTTTCAAACATCACATGTCGCCCCCCCCCCCCCCTCCTCCGTCCGTCGCCCGAGCGGCCCCAACCGAGCCAAGGGGCCCCATAGACAGAGCGCCACGTCATCGACCCCAAACCCCCCCCCTCCCCCACCGTCCCACCACCCCACCACCCCACCACCATCTTTCCTGACCGAGCCTGGTGGCGGCTGGCGACCAGGAATGTGGCATTTTTGCGAGATCACGACCGGCCGGCATTGTGAGCGGATTTTTGCACTGCGCGCTGCCGTGGGAACGAGCGACCGGCGCTACTGGCGACGGCGGCCGTCGAGCCACCTGGCCGGGTGCTGAGCTGGGTGCTGGGTGCTGGGTGCTGGCCGGGAGCTGGGTGCTTTGTTGGGTGCTAGGATGCTGGACGCTGGCTTCTGGATGCTGGATACAAGGCTTTATGTCTTTCTGGGGACCGATTCCTACGAGCTTTTGTATTTGATGATCAGTCAAGCTCATTAGTCATTGGTTCAGGAGATAGGCTCAGATGACAGATGCAAACTTTCGCATGCATGCGGGCAGCGCGTCACGTGGTCTCTGAGGTTATACTGGCTGTTGGGGCGTTCCACGACAAATCGACAAGTGCCCTGCACCCTCATATTTTATTTTTTGCTTAAAATTGGTCTAATGGGTTGTGATGGGCAGGGAAGCCAGCTGTGGCAAGGCTTTTTTTCTTCGAACAACGGTTTCCGAGATATAGCCTCGGGCAATTCCTGGAGTTCGCGCTGCAGCCCTATGTTTGGCGGCCTATAACTCAGAAACTATTGGTTTTTTATGATAAAAACTTTAAATGGTTCAACTCACAATCAACCAACAAACATTTTGGCTATCTCGGATTTTCAATTTTTGAAAATTTTGATCACGTGACCTTTTGTCCTATTTTTCGAAGAGTGACCTTGATATTTTCCCCACTGAAAGTTGCAATTTTGTCTGATGACGATTAAAGCCTTATCAATTGTCATTCATATGCGATATTAAAAAAAGTGGTTATCGCCCTGCGTTGACCTCAGGTCAGGTCATTTTTATGACCTGTCCATTATTACGAGCGGGAGCGACAGCGAGATTTCAAGACTAAAGCGAGATAGCGACAAGCGGTAAACGGTAAAGGGTACACACGGATAAGGTCTATAATTTTTATTGAGGTCATTTTCAGGTCAGGTCAAAGATGACGTCACAGGAGCTAAAAGGAAGTCAAAATAGCGGCACTATACATATATATGACGTTTTTCTCGAATAACTTTCAAGGTATCCCACCTAGGAACAAACTAATAGCACCATCGTGATCCTCTCATCGATCTGCATCGAAACATATGTATGTTGACCTCGAAAGGTCGAAAGGTCAAAAGTTGACCTTAGATCACGTGACCTAAGGTCAACTTTTGATCTTTCGACCTTTCGAGGTCAAAATACCTATGTTTAGATGCGGATCGACGAGAGGATCACGATGGTGCTATTAGTTTGTTCCTAGCTGGGATACCTTGAAAGTTATTCGAGAAAAACTTCATATATATGTATAGTGCCGCTATTTTGACTTCCTTTTAGCTCCTGTGACGTCATCTTTGACCTGACCTGAAAATGACCTCAGTAAAAATTATAGACCTTATCCGTGTGTACCCTTTACCGTTTACCGCTTGTCGCTATCTTGCTTTATTCTCGAGATCTCGCTGTCGCTCCCTCTCGTAATAATGGACAGGTCATAAAAATGACCTGACCTGAGGTCAACGCAGGGCGATAACCACTTTTTTTATTATCGCATATGAATGACACTTGATAAGACTTTAATCGTCATCAGACAAAATTGCAACTTTCAGTGGGGAAAATAGCAAGGTCACTCTTCGAAAAATAGGACAAAAGGTCACGTGATCAAAATTTTCAAAAATTGAAAATCCGAGATAGCCAAAATGTTTTTTGGTTGATTGTGTGTTGAACCATATAAAGTTTTTATCGTAAAAAAAAACCAATAGTTTCTGAGTTATAGGCCGCCAAACATAGGGCTGCAGCGCGAACTCCAGGAATTGCCCGAGGCTATATCTCGGAAACCGTGGTTCGAAGAAAAAAATCCTTGCCACAGCTGGCTTCCCCGCCCATCACAACCCCTTACACAAGTTTTCAACGAAGAATAAAATATGAGGGTGCAAATTTAATTTTTTATTTGTCGATTTGTCGTGGAACGCCCCTGTTGCGCCTCGAGTTCTGAGCGCCGGCTGAGTGCCATGTCTTGCTGCTGACTGGCCATTTGGGCCCATCGTATAGCAACAGGTAGGCGCCTCGGGTCACAGCGCCAGATTAGAGCGTGTTATTGATGAACCGATTTCAAACAGCTCAGAGAGATATTACGGGGATGAGAGAGAGAGAGAGAGAGAGAGAGAGAGAGAGAGAGAGAGAGAGAGAGAGAGAGAGAGAGAGAGAGAGAGAGAGAGAGAGAGAAAGAGAGAGAGAGAGAGAGAGGAGGAGGAGGAGGAGGAGGAGGAGGAGGAGGAGGAGGAGGAGGAGGAGGAGGAGGAGGAGGAGGAGGAAAGATAGCGAGAGAGAAAAGGACAGAGACAAAGATGCATGCAAAAGAGGTAGACATACGTAAAGCCTAAAGGGTGCAGGGCAAAACGAAGAGGCTTGCAATGCGCATTAGTGAAATTGTTAACCAGTGCAGTTGGGGTTCGGTTTTGGTCCCTGACTGCAATATACCCGCAGTGGACACGGGTAGCCCGCGAGTGACCACACCACGGGAGGTCGCCGACCTCTGGCGACCCGTGGGCCACCGGCCGCGCTGGTCAACTGACCATTGCGTTGGGCCCGACTGCAGGGGAGGGTCATCATGATTGTCATCGGTCGCCATCTCCCACCCAGTCCAGTCAGCGGGGATGCGACAGATAATAACTGCCCGTGGAGGGTGCAGCAAGGTTCAATCTGTGCCGAAAGAGGGATGCTATAGTGTGGAAGAAAACGATTAACGGCTTTATGCAATTATGGGGCGGGTAAATATTGCTACAAATAAGTATGTTGAAGAAATAATAGCCTTCCACTCGGACCCGGAAAGTGGAGAATAAATGGAGTGCCTACACTCGCAGCAGATGAAAAAAGATCTGAGAAGGCCTACCAATATGGCGTGCATTACCCGGACGTCTGTATTTGCAGTGCAAGCAGCCATCTGTCGCCTGTCGCGGCCGCCACATGTGTTTTGTCTTTGCGATTCAGTCTCAACATGCTGCAGTCTCTGTTTCTATTTCCGCGTCGGTGCCCGGCCCGCTATAGGGCGACGATCCACAGCTGTGTGACCCAGTTGTTGGGGCGTCGCTATCTCTGCTCACTCCCCCAGCAGAACCGACACACAGACCGTGACAGGCCGGTGGTGCCACCCCAGATCGGACGGTGACCGCGCCCCGGCCAATGTCCGACGCAGGGGTGGATAACCCGGGTAGGGAGAGTCCGGTCTCTATTCGGGCCGGGTCACAGCCCAAATTTCTATACAGAGTTCTATACTGTCCATAAAATTATAGGCCAAGAGTGGTTGTCTTGCTAACCGCAGCACGTGTCATATCTCGAATCCGAGACTAGTGATGAGCTTTCTTAGTAAGCAATCTTGTATAGAATAGAAAGCTTTGCAGAACCTATTAAAACCTTCAAGGTCTACGGCACAAAAAAAGGTTCAATGCACATTCCGTGAAACCCGGCATCCCTGTTCCCTGTCATGTCACGACCCCGTGGTTCTGACCTACCTATGGAGCCCGCCTGCCCAGTTTGCTGGCGTTTGGTGATCTTCTCCTCGATGAGGGCGCGAACAGAGTTGCTGACGGTGGTCAACGGACCACCCAACTCCTTCCGTTCCGTTCGTTTGTCGTTCTCCTGTGAAACAGACAGACACTCGGTGATAATTGGCTCAAGTGGATAACCCATGACGTCAGATATTCAACGACGCATTTGGGTAGGACGGAACTTATCTTGGGGCGGAGGGGGACGAGCGAGGAGTGTTGGATTCAGAGTCTTGAGGGTGACAGTTCCCTGACGTCGCCGCCCGTTACTTCACAGTGCACAGAGAAGTTGGCACTACTCCCAAAATCGCCCCTTCCCTCTCTCGCTCAGCTCCCTCTTACCTAGTGATGACGTTCGTTTCGCGTCACCTGATTCATACCAAGTTGGGCTAGGAAGGTATTTTGAAATCTCCTGCTAAACAGCGTTTCCTATGTCCCAGTTCTGCCCTCTCTACTTCACAATGTCCTTCCCATTCCACCCACTTCAATCCCCTTCGTCCCATCGCGTCGCGTCCCGTCCCGTTCCACCCACTCCCGTCTCGTTTCGTCCCGTTTCGTCCCGCTCCGTCCCGCCACCCCGGCCATTCCCCTGCCGGCTGACGAGGTCGCCGTTTCGCAACTCCCGGGCCCGCACGGCGCGTGTGCGTGTGCGTGTGTCAGTCCGCGCCGCCGCAGCACGGGGCCTGCCGGCCGCTAAAGGGCTTCAGAGCTCACTATTGAGGTCACCAGACAGGGAATTTTAGGTCAGAGGAGAGAGCGATAGGGGAGAGGAATAAGGCCATCGCGGCGAGAGGTCGGGCAAATAGAGGGGATGTGCTTGTCGGTTGGATCTGAGGGCCTGTTACGGCCCATTAGAGGATATCTCAGCCAATCACCGAGGTCCTCTCTCGCGCCTGTGCCGCCCTATTAGTGGAGTGATGGGGAGTGATTGGTCACTGATGGCCCTCCATAGTGACGGGCGAGGTCAGCCCCTCCCCGGGCCGCCAGTCCTGTCCTGTCCTGGACCGGTCGGCGTGTTTTCACCATGGAGACGGGGAATAGGACCCGCCCCGCACCGGCCGCCATGTTTCGCCCATGAGCAGAGGAGTGGGCAATAATCAGAAACCATGCTAAAGGAGTTTTTATGATGCTGGTCTGCCAACAACGCCCAGGCAACTCGTTTTGAGGAATTTAAATGGAATTAATGATTAATAACTACGTCTTTTGTCAGTACCATCAGATCCCAGCTCAACAGTTCCAGCGATCTTGTAACGCATCAACTGTCATCAGTTTGTCTGATGTCCGTCACGCCTCCAAGTCAGAGGCGCCAGAAGTGCGTTGACGCCTTGCGACAGCCGACAAGTCTCTGCCAACTTCCGTGATACGGTCAACAGTTGGCAGATTCGCGCGCCTGCCAAGTCGCGGCCCACTGCCGCCCGCCGCAAGTTCCGACCCAAACTGTCCGAGTTTAGTGAAGTAATATCGCGCTTTGTTCCCCGGCACACGTGCCTGCGGCGATGATTGTTTTCAGGTAGCCGAGGTCGCGGGTTGGATTAATTTTACCTATCCCGGAACGTTCCCACGCGTTGAGGGAAAAGAAGCTGTATGCGTGTGTGAGAGAGATAGGAATATATCAGTGCACAGGTTGCGTGCACAGCTTGCATGCATTGTGCGTGAGGCGGACCGTGTGAATGGGGCCACAGATTGAAGGTAGCAATCGATTTTTAGATTTCAGTTCGATAGATGATTATGAAACTATAGACAAGTTCGCGATTAAAACTTCAGCTGAATGCCAGGGCTTCTGGAAACTGGTTTCGATAGATAATGAGCTGCATTGTTTCAATGGTTCGGGTTCATACCGTCCGCGCTAGTTCTGTGTAGACAGAGTTATTGTTCCCGGTTCCAACACTGTCTGGCACTTTGGCTCATAACAGCCACTTTATGTCAAATCATGGCCCGTAACAGAGACACAGCGAACCTGTCGCAGTTCCGGTACTAGACTGACCCGGTCACTCGTCGTTACACTAGGCCTCCGTCAACAACCACCTTCTGCGGCACCCTACAGTACCGGAAGACGGACATTCGTGACACGAAGCCATTACCCATCCGAAACGGGGCAGCGACGGGCCGGCACATCTATAAACGAGCCCAAACGGCCACTGTTGCTCCGCTCGGCTGGGTACTCACGTTTGTGGCGGCGCGTGTGCGGCCAACGCTAGTGGCTAAGGGCATGGATGGACAACTGCACTATGGTTCTAGCAATGAAGATGGTACTGCGACGACCGATACACTTGCATGCACCCGTTGAACAGCCAACGGGCACCCAACCAGCACTCATGTGGCATCCACATTGCACCAACATCGAGGCGTTTTACCACACCTTCCGGTTGGCAATAGTCACACTGGCTTCACCACAGGCGACCTTCGTTCAGGACGGCGCCAGGGAATCGACAGAGGAAGACGACTGGACGGCGACGGCGGCGACGCGACGACAGGGGGACACGACGCGACGACAGACCGGGCTTCTGGCGCCGGACAGGGACTCTGCAGGAGGCGGGTCAGGAAGGACCACCAGTCGCGCCCCGTAGCGGCCAACATCCTCCGAATTGCAGCAGTGCACGTGATCGAATAACTCAGGGACATTCCGCGATTAGGAATCTCAAGGTCAGAACAAGGTTATCAGCGCTGGTCGAGCCAAATGGATACCCAAATATATCGCCGCCCCGTGTTCTGGCCTTATTCGGTCTATATACATACATACATAATTCTGTCATCGGTGGAAACCATAAAATTCTCATTTTTAGAGTTCGTATAGGCAGCAGGTGCGCCCGGATGCGTTAGCGCCCCACCCGCGGAAGCCGACCGCTGCCGAAGTGACACACAATGTCACATCGCCCCGTTTGCCATCACCGCACAGTTCGACGCAGCGTTTGCCGGCCCGCTCGTTGTTCGTTGCTCAATACGGCGCACTCAGCTCCATGTCACGGATGTGGCTGGCGAGGCATTCGCGCCGCATAGCGTTGTTTCCGGAGAGCGGACAGCGGGCCGAGATAGGATCAGACGTCGCGCTCAGTGCACCGGATACTTGGGCCGCAGAGCGGAACTGCGACCCCGACCGCGCCCGACGGGCCCCAGCCGACCCGGAGAGAGAGTCAGATCGCTCGACAGGGCCCAACCGACCTGTCACGACCGTTATAACGGACCTACAGCGACCCAGACCGAACCTATGACGACCTAGAGCGACCACAAATCGGACACCCTGACGATCCTAAGCGAGCCAGATCGTGCCACAGCAGCTCAGACCGGACAGAGCTCAAGCAAACCATGGTATAAATATGTTATGGATAAGGCATGTTTACACAAAAATATCGAACACTCATTAATTTTAACATTTCCTTGCGCCTAATAAATGAAATTCAACGTTATTACAATATCCTTTAAAATTGAAAGTGGAAGCTTACGGATACTAAATTCTTTCTTTCAGCTCGGTCATGTTCATTTTCAACCAGTCAACGATTTTCCTTTTACCTCAGAGATCTTGAGACAAATAGCGACAATAGACGCCGCTAAATCTTCAGGCTAAGCGATGCGCTGTGATTGTCTCAGGCGCGCCAAGGTTGTTCCAGAGGCGTCAGAGCCGCCGCGGCCCCTCCATTACAGCGATACATCCCCTGTCGCCATTGCGGCAGACTGGTGACCACTCGGCTCCGTCTGGGTTCCCGATCAGAAGCTCCGACACGGACTAATGATGTCACTTTGTTGGGTTTAATGACGTCACTTGTTGACCAAACAGCCTCTGCGTTAGGACAGAATCACCAGAACAGATCTAGGAAATCTGAACTTTGTGAGAAAAGTTGCTCCAGCTCAAGGTTACTTCGTATACAAATGGAAGCCCTTTTGCAGGATAAGAAATGCCTTTGAATCCATGGCCAGATCACTATGTGAGACTTCAAAATACGTCGACTGGGAAACGGCCAAGTTTGCTGTGTAAAAAAGACGGCCACAATACCCATGATACCGCTTATATTACGAAGCCAAGTTTTCCGCTGCATAAAGCATTTGTCCTAAATCCTGACATCCTTACTAGAAAATGGAATACTGTGCCGACTAAGTGATTATCACGATGCGCCGTCACAAAAATGGGAAAATTCCATCAACGACTGCGAATTGGCCACGTAATCCTTTATGGCGAGGCTGGCCATACAGGCAAATCGCGTCGAGGAATCTACAGCTGTAAAATAAATCCACCGCTGAGTGGGTAAACTTGTCAGAATCAGGTGAATCGGCTACTGTATTCAGATCTTCACAAAAATTTCAACCGTTCAAAGAAAATAGCCCCGATGAAAACGCACGCATGGTTCAATCAAACAAACTCCAGAGACTGTGACACCGTGGGTACTGAAGTTCATCGACCTTGCACTCGACCGGCGCGGCGGCCTGGTTGCGCAGAAGGAAATCGGTCCGGTGGCTGCCCGACCAACAGGTGTAGCATATATACCTACCGGTCCTGTCCAGGAGAGCCCAAACCTGATTGCTGATCCTGCAGTGCCGCAAATGCCGGCTGCAAACGCGCAGCGTAACTCGGTAAGCGTGTAAAGGCACCAAAAATGCCACCAGAAACAAGATTGTCGGACACGCGGCGCCTTAAAAATTCGAATGGCTCGCCTTATATGCAACGGAATATTTATTTCTTACATTCACTTGACCAATCGATTGTGGTTGCCAGCGAGCATTACCAGGACGGTAAGTCATCATGCCTGGCCATGTGTTAAAAACATAACGAAGGTAAAACTATGAAATGTAGGACAGAAGGCGTCATGCCATCTGATGCAGGCACGTGATAACTAAAATCGACTCGGTCCGATCTTCCCGGTAAGTTTGTGTGGGCTGTGGCAGCAACCACAGCCACCTCGGCGACAGCACATACATCTGCGGCCAGTTTTGACAGCTGGACGGGCTGTCAGACAGGAAGGCGGACAGGCGGCCGGTCAATCGGCTCCGCGCGGCTCAGCTCAGCTCAGGGGCTCAGCTCGGCGCGCCTCGTGCCGACCGCCTGGAGATGGCATGATAACGGGCACGTGGCTACCTCGGCTGCTACCAGCGTCACCGCCGCCGCCGCCTGCACCCGGCTGCTGACGTATGTACCCACCCAACACTGGATACCGCGATTGTCCAGCGCGATCTGACAGCGCTGTGTGAGACCCACTCGTGGCAACAGGCCGATGAGGCTCCGTTTCCGTGCCAGCCGGCAGCCCATCCCGCCTCAAATTAGGGTGTCGTCACGGCGCTGCTGCGCTGGAAGCACCGGCAGTCGTGAGTCCGTTCAGCCGCCGAACGATGCTCGTGCC
Source organism: Amphibalanus amphitrite (assembly GCF_019059575.1). Lineage (NCBI taxonomy): Eukaryota > Metazoa > Arthropoda > Thecostraca > Balanomorpha > Balanidae > Amphibalanus > Amphibalanus amphitrite. The sequence continues at coordinate 81,101 of NW_024883105.1, read as the reverse complement.
TCACATGCACAGGCCAGCGTGAAATGGAATGTTACCCAGTCATGCCCTAATGCGCGGTAGCGTTTAATTTAACCACCCGGCAAATTGGGTGACGATTTGGCACGCACACGGTGCTGGCGGTGGATCCGTTGTCATCGCCTCACGCTTGGTTTCCTCACGGTCGGAGAATGGGGAAGTTCACTTTCCGTGCCAAGTACGTCACCGGTGCCGCACGTGCGTGTCAGCCGCAGGGCAGAGTGGAGGACAAAGAGCTCCGGAGGGAGAGAGAGAGAGAGAGAGAGAGAGAGAGAGAGAGAGAGAGAGAGAGAGAGAGAGAGAGAGAGAGAGAGAGGCGACAGTGGCACGGTCAAGGAACCGGGAGTGCTCTCAAGGACCGTGCGAAGGTCGGGCGAAATCGGGCGTGCAGGCATATATCACCCGTGGATTAGAGGATAGATAATTGGGGATGTGTAGTGTGGGTGGTGTTTCATTGTTTGATTCCAGCGAGGAGGAACACTTAACCATACTTCAGAACATCGCACAGTGCAGTACTGCATTTTATTTGTCTTAGCTTACGTTTTATCCAGCAAAGTTGCATGCCACGGCACAGCTTATCATATACAGGGAAGAGGAGGATCATCCACAAACCATTCACAGTTGATCCACGTACCATCCACGACCCCCCACCGCCCTGCCACACCACTGGTACACTCGGGGGCAGATTGATGTTCTACAACTCTTTATCCACCGGGTTCCTATGGCTCAGCATTCGCAGCAGCCGCCTGGTACCGGTAGACTGTGCCGCTTCACTTACTTGTCAAGCGGCACAGCCTACCCAACCGTATGACACCGGTCTGGGTCGGTGGCTGGAAGGTGATGTGGGCCGCCTGTGACGTCAGCGCAGCGGTGAGGGCCGAGCCCGGAGGCATGGCTCGGGTCGGCGCGGCGCGGCGGCTGGCGAGGGCTGGGGAGTGAGGTGGGGTGGGAGCACGGACATCGCGCGGCTGAGCGAGTGTAGTTAACTTTCGCGTCTCAAGGCGCCAATTATTCTACCTAACGATTGTGCTAAAGCAGTTGTTAAAATGTCCTATCCCCAAGACGCGCCTATCATCATACTTGCAATGCACATTACGACACACTTAACGTGGCAATGGGACAGCCGATAGAACTTATGTCACTCGTGCATCGAGGTGCGGAGCTATATTTTGTATAACATATTAGTATTAAGGCCTTGATTGAGCAGATTGGTGTCTATTGTTTCGCACGGCAATCGTCCAGAGACGTGGGAACTGGGGGTTATGAGTAGTGCCGCAGCCAACGCCCCAATTTAAAGCGATTATTACTGTTGCTCTAATATGTGGTCACAGCCCCCAATAGCAAACCGTTCCAACTAGGAGCCAAAAAGTCGGCCTCTCAGGGGGGTTTGAACCGGGCTTCTCCCACCGGCCAATTCACGACACGAGCGTTCCTCCACTGAGCTACCGAGAATGGTCCTCGTCTGCACAAAACAAAATGACATTCACCCGCTGACCGTCAATGACAGTATTGTGACATTTGATCGCGTTTGACCGCGGCGGGTGGTCGCTGGTTTCGGCAGCTCAGTGGATACACGCTAGCGTTGTAGGGTGACCGGTTGGAGAAACCCGGTTCGAACCGTTCCAGGACCCAGGTGCGCGACTTATTTGTTCCTAGATGGAACGGTTTGCTATTGGTGGCTGCGACCACACATTAGAGGAACAGTAAGAGTTGCTTAAAGTTGGGACGCCGCGCTATCCAAAAATCCTAGTTCCCACGTCTCTGGAGGACGATTGCTGTGCGAAATAATAGACACCAATGAGCTCAATCAAGGCCTTAATACTTATCTGTTAAAAACAATGTAGCTCTGCAACTCGATGCACGTATGATATAAATTCTATCGGCTGTCCCAAGGCTGTCCCATTGCCACGCTTAAGTGTGTCGTAATGTGCACGGCAAGTATGATGATGGGCGCTGTCTTGGGGATAGGACATTTTAACTAGTGCTTTAGCACAATTGTTAGGTAGAATAATTGGCGCCTTGAGACGCGAAAGTTAACTACACTCGCTCAGCCGCGCGATGGTCCGTGCTCCCACCCCACCTCACTCCCCAGCCCTCGCCAGCCGCCGCGCCGCGCCGACCCGAGCCATGCCTCCGGGCTCGGCCCTCACCGCTGCGCTGACGTCACAGGCGGCCCACATCGCCTTCCAGCCACCGACCCAGACCGGTGGCATACGGTGTGGGTAGGCTGTGCCGCTTGACAAGTAAGTGAAGCGGCACAGTCTACCGGTACCAGGCGGCTGCTGCCAATGCTGAGCCATAGGAACCCGGTGGATAAAGAGTTGTAGAACATCAATCTGCCCCCGAGTGTACACGTGGAGCGCAGGTGGCTCCCACCATGCAGCCACCGCCGGCCCAGCTGTCGCAGTAGAGGAAACCAAATGACCGATTGTGGCTCGCAAAGCTACCAGTCACGCCACCCCCCAGGCGGAGGAGAGCGTCAGGCGGTGGCAGGGCAGAGCAACGGGTGGTGGCGGAGTTTGCACTCGCCCTGTGATGGTTTGAAGGGACGGCTTGTGAGAGATGGTGCGGAAGGTGTCAGAAAAAAAAAACATTGTCTGACAGGTGGCACCTCTGCAAGGCAGCTGGGCGTCGCCGAATGGTGTTCGCGAGCAAAACATTGCAGTTGGAGATGTCATTGCTGCCGATCTTTCTACCAAAACGTCGCAGCGGTCTCGATCGTCGAAAGAAGTAGAACGCATCGATGAACAGACCTTCGCAGCCATGTCGCTGGAGAGATGATGCATGCACTGGGGGAGACAAGGGGTACTCTAAGCCGGATGCAGGAGCCATACAATGGGTGGGCGGAGACAGACGATGATATGTCGTCGTGTCGGGAGTCCAACACCAGAGAAACCGTCCTTGCTGTCGGTTGTTAACATGTTCTATGACTGTTAACATGAGGTAGCGGACGAAAAAAAAGACTCGCTCATCAGGGCCTCATCAGGGTCTTCTGGGGACGATATATCACACATCTGAGCAAGAAAGGCACAGCTAGATATTCTGCTAAAAACGCTGGGGAGACCCGACTACCGATTTCCATCGCTCACCGTTCACAAGGAGGAAATGGACATGAAAATATTGCTGAAACACGCACAGCAGAACCGTGCAAGGATTTGCGCGATATAAGTCTTTGCGTGCTGCTACTGTCCAGACCTGGTACAATAGGATTCCGTGGAACGGTGAGTTCCCGCAGATCAGAAGCACTCATGGAAGGGGAATTTCGGGGAAAACTACCTACCACTTTAAGTAATAGGATGGGGGAATTACTGGGGCCGTGTTCGTTGAAGTAGCTGAGAAATCGGCTGACTTTTTCCTTACATACATGCTTTTTAGTTTTCTGCAATGTAACTTCTGAAATGAAAATGGAAGAGAAAGGTTAATTTAAAAGCTCTGTACATGGGCTAGTGAATTTACCCTAACGTTGATGCATAAACAAGACACCACCGAATACACATCGATGGAGTCCTTTCAGACCTGGATTATCGGTCCCCAAGAAATGGATGTTGCGGCGACTGGCAGGCCCGAAAACCGATCAGATGGCCCGTTAAGATAAGACTGCACTTCATCTTAATTCAGCGCAGCCGGCGCGCCATAGGCGAGCGAGGCCGGGCGCGCCTGGCGGACCGGGACTGATTCAGGTCGGAGATGGGAGAGCGGCGGCAGAATTACGGCTCTCCGACCACGTCCGATGGACCGCAGCATGGCCTCCAACGAGCGCCGCCAATGGGGCCCGACCAATCCGGACTTTGCGACCCATAGGCGAGCGATGCATTAGAGAATGAAAAATTACCGCATTAGACATCCCGTTCCGCCTAATAGATGCGGATCAGTGTTGAGGGTCGCCTCTTACGTCTCTGAGGGAGACATAATGGTGCAGCGAGGCGGCCCGTTTCCATAGGACGTGCCGGACCGACCGCTTCAAATGGCGCTACACAACGGTTTTTATCCAATCCCCGCGTGCATGGTAGCCAAATATTTTCTAGGAAAAGAATCAGACATGTATTCAGAAGCAGACTCAACAGTTGCATTATACTGAAATATTAATCTGGAAAGCCGAAAGGTAAAAACGAACATTCCATGCTGACAAAAGACACATAATTCAAATAGCAAATTGAGGATTTACGACAGATCAGGTACGAATCGTGTTCGCTGTGGCTGTCAGCTCGAATTCGCGCTGCTGGATCTGATGATTTCTTACCCGAGGCCAGGTCATACGCCACCTTGTCGCGAAGTTCGTCGCCATGGCTACCATGCAGCACGCACAGTGAGGGACCCCTGAGCCGGAGCTCTATCGGACCGCATAGCGAATCGGCGCGACGGCTCCGCGGCGCGGCTCCGCTCTTTGGCCGCCTACTACAAAGAGAACAAAGCCGACGGCTTGACCTTGCGCTGCCCGCTACTCTCAGAGGAGTGGGCCAAACAAAATGGAGCCCATACCGGCTGGCAGCACCAAGCGGCCCAAGGATGGTACGGGCACCGAAAACAAGAACTCGTCAACAAACTTACATCGATCCGAGCAGAAGCAGGTCCGACCGCAAAAGTCTGAGCACCGGTAAGAAAATGCCTCTGCAACTTCGTAACATAGCCACAAGTCTGACGATAGAGGTCCTTGTCCTGTGTGATCGAACATCATCCCCAGTCACCATCTCCAGGCTCTTCCTCGTCACCTCGAACAGACGCAAGTCGACAGAGGGGGTTTCCGGTCGCCGGGCAGGACCGGTGGGTGATGTGGCAAACGACCACGAGAAAGTCGCCGGGGTGGGAGGGGATTAAGCTGCCGTGGCGGGCCGGATTGTCGGGCGCGTCGCCGGAACCCCGCTGTAGGTCGGCGGGCCGCGGACCGCCCCCTGACAGGGAGAAAGTGTCGACAGGTGCCGGACGAGGGGCCGCGCGGGGGTGTCGGCCTGGCAGAGCGCAACCGGTCGACAGCCGCCGGCGGAAGCGCGGTGACAGCTACAGCAGCCGACTGCGGAGGAAGCGGCGGCAACTCAAAGGCCACAGCCGCTTCTGGGGGAGTAACGGCAGCTCACAGCACCCCGTGACAGAGAAGACAACAACTTACAGCAGCTGTCAAGAAGAACCCGAGGGACGGCAGCTCACAGCAGCAGCCGGCGGAAGAGACAGCAGCTACAGCAGCCGCTGGGGAAGGAGCGGCAGCTGCAGCAGCCGCTGGCGTAGCGACAACAGTTAACAGCAGCCGCCGAAGAAGCGACAACAATTCACGGCAGTCACAGTCACTGGTGGAGGTGACGGCTGATCACAGCAGTTGCCGTCAGTCAAAGCGTCTCGGTGGGAGGCCGGTAATGGCTAATATTACCGTCCTGCCACCGGTAATAGCATCCTGTGCCACTCCTTTATCGGCCTCCCAAGGTCTCTTCAATATTTCAACCTTCTTTCATCATCTTCTTCGAAACCATTTCCATCAGCTGACCTTAGCCCTGCACTCAGCATTCTTGCACCTCTATTTATCTTCTTCTTACAATTCGTTCTGGCCTTCATCTCTCCTTTATTTTTTCATCCTGTCCATTCCTTCCCACATTGCAAATGTAGCAAGTGTATTTCATTCCCTTCCAGTTTCTCCCCTCTTTTTTCTTTCCTCTCTCTCTCTCTCTCTCTCTCTCTCTCTCTCTCTCTCTCTCTCTCTCTCTCTCTCTCCCTCTCTCTGTCTCTATCTCTTCCTCCCTCTCTCTCTCTGTCTCTCTCCCTCTTCTCGCCTCTTCTCTCTTTCGCATTCCCTTTCCGCTCTCTCACCTCCCTTCCTCCCCCTCAAGTGCCGTCCGAAACCCTCGTGACCTACAGCGCCTCTCTGTGACCTCCTTCCGCTTCTGGCCCACTTCCCCTTCCTGCTCGACCCACGCCGGCGCACCAGAGTCCCGCTCAACCCGCAATGTTACCGCACTGCCGCGTAACGCGTCACAAAAAGCGCGCGACCTTGGTGCGGCAAAAACGGCGCGCCGGACGGACAAAGTACCGGAACAGAGCGCGCGCGCGCGAGCGACGTTTTTCGGCGCGCGCCGCGCCAGCGCCTCTCTAATGGAGCGGACGCGCGTTTTTCGCGGCGCTACCGGCGCGGGGTCGCGTAGTAAAAACGCTTCTGACCCACATAGTGAGCGGCCGAATCAATACTGACGAGGTGACCGTCCGACGGTCGCCGCGGGCCGTCGGCCGGCCGGCGACGAGGTATCGAACTGATGAGGCCGACCACTGCGCCGACCGTGCCGCCATCGTGTACACAACACAACAAAGGGGCGCCCCGCAACCCTGGCGGCCGGACTTCCGCCCAATGGCGCCGGTCGTCCACCGGGCGTCCACCTAAGGGCGCCACGCGTGCACCTGAGGGCGCCGCGATTCCTAATGTGGTCGCTGATCTACGAGTCACGAGATCAGCTACAGGTCAGGAGGTCGAACACGCGCCACCCGACGGCGAGGCAGGTCAAGGCCAGCCGAGACGGGGTCACTTCCGCCTGTGTCGTCACGCACCAGCGTCACGGTCAGGGGCGTGCGTGACGCAGCACAAGACGTCACGTGAAGCAAGCGCAACGGTGGCGTGAAGAAGACGCGTGGATGACACTAACCAGAAAGGTTATTCTGCCACCAAGCGCACGTCTTCACAAAACACATCACAGCGCACAAACTGGTGGGAGGATTGTGAGTTCCGCGCTCATTCCATGTGCTCGGTGGTCAGCCGAGGCTGCAGGGCGGCGGGCGCTCTGATGGAGTGGCCCGATAGATCTCGGTGCAGGGGTCCTGCTCCTGGCCAGCAGCGCGTGCCAGGGCGGAGGCGCCCTCGCAGATTATTTACATACGAGCCGCGTGCCTTGCACAACGCATAGTCCAGTGTGCAGGATACATGTGTGTTCTGTGAATGCACGTGAGTCCAGTGTAGCCCCCTGCCCTGCCCCAAGAGTAGGCCATGGTTCATACAGAGTGCCCGATTGTTTGATGTGGGAGTATAAGGGAGACTGATCAGTGTGAAAACTGTAAATGCACAACAGTGTCCGATCATAACTTTCATTATTCTTATTGCATCTATGGAGACCCTAAATGCATTGATGGATTGAATGCACACGTGATCAACTGATCAGTTACCCACATTACCAAATTAAATTGGCTTTGTCATCAATAGTCTAGCGGGACACTGGAGCGCTCTGCAATCATGACATAATCCGCGAACAAACGCTATCAATGCATGGAGGCATGACGCTCTCATTATGTGCTCATTGTCTAGGCAAAACGTGCTCGGTGTCTAGGAGCCGGCGTCGATTGTGCTAAGCACTCGCTAGAAACGTGCACCTGTTCATTATTCCAAGCAGCTGAGCCAAAGCTGCACTGATAAAGAGGTCAGATTACTGAGAGATCTCACTCGCTCATGCAACAAGGGACTTTGCAATTAAAACATGAATTTTCGATGAAGTAAAAAAGAAAAGGATCCTTTAAAAAGTACTACCAGCAGTGCGGACGCATGTTCATAGGCGGCGGAACGGGGAGGGCACCGGGGCACCGTGCCCCCTTTTATTGTGGCATTCTAACATTAGCCCTATGGGCGTTGCATGGAAGGAATGGGACCAAGCATCGGCAGTGCCCCCCCCCCCTTAATTGAAGGCGTTCCGCCGCTACTGCGCATGTTCACTCTTTGCTTATATTTTGCGCATGATTTTTAAAGCTTGTTTTAATCCTATCAAAAAGTACACCGAATTCCCATCGGGGCGTATCATATCGTTAATGTTCGCACGCTGTTAACCCGCGCCGTGCTGGGGGGGGGGGCGTTTTTACGCCCCCCCCCCTCAGGTTTTTCGCGAATATCTCAAAAACGGCGGCGCGCAGCGCCGCCGTTTTTGGTACACGTGTTTCTACATCATTTCCGCACATGTTGTGAAAATTTCAGACCTAGGCCGTTCAAGGTCAGGTCACCAGGTCACGTCAAGTGACCTTACCTCAGAAAAAGTTCAAAGGCTCGCTATAGCTACACCGACTGAACGATCACTTTGAAACTTTTAGCGATTGATATGAGTAATAGTATGTATAAAATGTATATCTCGGATTTTTGATATCTGTGACCTAAGGTCAGGTCAATTTTGCGACCTCTCCATTATAAGTCAACGGGAGAAAATTGAAATGCGCCTCTTTTGGACGAATATCGTTCAAAACGCTCTCAAACATCGGTTCATAGGTAAACATGACACACTGAATAGGAAAAATGCACCTGTGACCCCTCTGTGTGCCCCTGAGGTCATCTCAGGTCATGAACGGTCGCCAGCAGTTTTTTGGCTAAACTTTTGATAGAGACGTGCTAGAGCGGTGAAAACACGTCAGATGTGTTCAGCTCGACGATACGGATCGACTGATATGCAACATGACCCTTTTCGGTCAGGTCATGACCTTGACCTGAGGTCAAATTTTCAAAATGACCTTTCAAGGTCAACAAATAGTTCATTCGACGCGTCTCGACGAGAGGAACACGATGCTGGCAAAAATAATGTCATGGCGCTTATGAGTCAAAAGTTATTGACGAAAAAACGTTTTTCGTAAAAACGGCTATTTTTGGAGTTTTTGCCCTCTGGAGGCTAAACCGTTGACCTGAGGTCAAATCTGAGAACATTACTCAGAAAGGTCTGTAAACGGGCTATCGAATGCGCTTTTCCGCGGCGCTGTAGCTCTATCGGTTCCCGAGATAGCCGTTGGCAGTTTCCAAAATGTTGAAATAGTCAACATTTTACCTTTGGTGACCTCTGGTGACCTGACCTTTGACCTGACCCAAAAAATGGCCGAAGTGTTTTCGTCCTTATTTTTGACGCTCTTTCGATTGCCGCTTACCGCGTGTCGATACGTGGCCCAGGAGCCGAGTTAGACGGGGGGGGCGTGAAAACGCCCCCCCCCCCCCCCCAGCACTCGGCGGAAAGTTCAGGCCACCAGCACGGCGCGGGTTAAAGAAAATCGATTTCAATGATTTGAATTTAAAGCCATGACCTTCTTGGTTTGCATTCGTGTCGATACCTGAACACCGATGCATTACGGTCGACATCAATAAATGTTGTTCTTCCAAAATAACAACAGCAAACAAAACAGCCATGTCACATTGAACCATCAACGTCATGACTCGAATGGAAATCATTCACTCTTACATGACCATTGGCCAAATGGCCACGAGGTTTTAGCATTTAACGACGAAACCTCAAAACACACCAAAGAGTCCTTCTTTTCCAAGCACCAAACGATTGATTCGTTCGGAAAACCACATTTTTACCCAGCCGCGGCGCTATCACAAGCCTCTGGCCAATTTATCCCCAGATATGACTGTCAACTGTCTCCAATCGACCCTTATACCAGGATTTGTGGCAGACCTGCGTGGCAGGTTCGACAATTTCGCCGCAGAGTTGAAGCCACTAATTGGTGATCATCTGCTGTCAGTGGACACGTTTACAAAATCTCGATGACAATGGAAACTGCTGGACCGAAAGAGGTCGAGTTACGCATGAGAAACTTGCGTAACGGAATATCGATTTGAATGTTATGCGAGATTGCAACGAAGTAATGAACTGAGGTTACGCTAGATAAACACGCGGAGACACATCACTTAGAGGTGAATTACTTTTTTTATCATCAAGAAAGATTTTCAGCTTTGGGTCCGTCATCTAAAAAGGGTGAAAGTTCGTCCAAACATTTCGTCCTAACTCAGTCAGCTACTGGACATCGGTAGAGACGCCCCCCCCCCACCCACCCCCCACCCCCCACCCCACCCCAGCGCACTTCAACAACGACGTGTTATCTGCTGAGTCAAGCGACAGTGCTGAATATGACGGAATTTCACTGATTTAAAGATACCCAGTAACAGTAGCAAATCGTTTTTCTTTTGAATCGGACATACCAAGGTTACCCTTACTTCTTCGGAGAATTTATATCTTGCAATTAGGTTAGCGAATCTAACTACTAGTGACGTCAAGAAAATGACGAACGGGAATGGGCACAGGCGGCGCATTGATCCTGGGGCCCGCCTAATTGGACAGCCTGTTATATACTGTGAGATAACGGTCATTACTCTGATAGAGAGCGACCCGATTTGACTCTGAGATAGCCGTACAGACGACACACAGCCACAGTCGGCCGGACCAGGACCGAAGGACTGCTCGAGGGACCAATGAGATGCCCTTTGCTAGTCAACGCCTGGTCGGTGCGCCCTATAAGATATTGACGTCAGCGGTCACTGCCGACGCCAGAAAAGTTCCCAAGGCTTAGATAAGTTGAGCACGGTTTGGTGACTCGACCGCTTTATCTGACTCCCTAAGCCGTGACATTCGGAGAAATCAGAGCTGATTTTCCTCCTCCAATAGTTCATTGCTTTCACCTGAGACAGCTATAATGTCAGACAGAACACCGCACGTGTTTGATCTTGCTGCTTGGAAAACGCGTGACTCCTTCCCAGGGCTCTTTTCAAATTTTATTTTATTCTGTTGCCTTCTTGACTCTGGTCGACGATTAGAATCTAAAACAAACTCAGTAAGCAAACTCATATTTCGTCGAAATGGTAATGATCCTGTCTCCTCTTTCGAAATCGTGGTCCACCCGAAGGTGGTCCCATATCTACAATGATTGTCTGCTACTAGTAGTATTTAGTATTTCCATAACTTTTGTCCCCATGCAGATACAGAAACTGTGCTACAGTGCCACTGTCATGGCAGTGTCGCTTTGCCGCCATCGACATTCAACGACGACTTGACCGCTCTGGGTGCAACTGCCACTGCCACGACGACGACGGCGCCGGCGGCGGTCTCATCAGGCAATCTTCAGGTCTGATTGGCGCCGACGGGTCGAGGTCATTTCTGCGACTGAAAAGGTCGTTGAGGCGCGCACGGCAGCACCAGCACCCTCTAAAACTGTCACTCGTCAGCGTCGCTGCCGCCGCCGAGACGGCCCGCAGACCCTCCGGCTAACAAAGACCTTCGGGGGCGTCCCCGTCAGACGGGGACGCGACGCGGAAATAGAGCGGGAGAATATTGCAGCAAGTGGAATTTGCTCATCAATGGAAATATTGCATGGAAATATTGCATATTACGCTTAATAATCGGATCGTATGTTGAATAAAATAATACATTAGCATGCCGCTCTTACAGTTACCAATATTTTTATTTTTGCCTGAAGTTCAAAATATGTACCGCACAGAAAAGATTTCATCGCCCTTATTAGCACATTTCATAGGATTTGCCTTTGTAAACGCTATAAAATAAAAAAAAAACTAAGAATTAGGAATTTCAGTGGATTTCGTGAACTGTGGGGAATCATACACGCATCAGGATCAGGCTAACCAATGCAGACAAAATCATAACTGTCACAAACTTTATAAACATGCGAAATAGGATGACTCCTTACTTTCCCATTCCCATTTTACCCTCCCACAGTTTTATCTGTCGCCAAAGTCGGGCGGTGTTCTTGCCGGTCGGAACTACCACTGTGACGTGACTGCGGAACATTACAGCACTGACGAGCGGCACTTGGGCGCCTGGCAACGATTCAAATGAGCATGCACCAACGCCCCAAACCCTGCCGAATGATGCGCGCGTCCCGATCATGGCCGGGGGTGCTGTCATCAACTGACCGCTCGCGGTAACGACGGGACGCGCAGGGTAGACCGCCGATACCCAAAAATGGTTCACGCACAAACGATGGATGATCTTGAGAATGGCAGGCAGCCATAACCAGTCATTAGTTGCCATTCGAAGATCATCGCTCATAGTCTAAGATGGTGAGGCCCGTCATGCATGACCTTTTGCGAGTTATGAGCGCGGGTGTATTGTTTGTGCGGTAAAATGTTTTGGCCAAGTCATGGGATTAGGAGCACTTAGTGTAAGCATGACGTGTTATTATGCAGCATTAACTCCAGGCAAGAATTCCAGCTGTAATTTACGAATCCAGATTTGAAAACAATCTGCACGGAATGAGCTCGTTGTGCCCCAGGCAAATAGCAATCGAGAGCCTTGAACTTATTGCTACCCAATACATTTTCCGTTCAATAAGAAGCTTCCATTTTTGGAAAAGACGCGTTTCAACTATACTATATAAGTATTTAGAAAACCACTTCATCAAAATTTCCAATAACTCTTCAAAACAACGTGAGCTTTTTCGTAAGTTAAGCGTACAAAAGTGTGAATAACGTTTATGTAAGTTGTAACGACGAAAATGCACTGCTTTGGCCTCTTAGCGTTCACTACAGGCACTTTTTGCTGTAAAAGTAGATACGCACTGGGATTATGTTTTCTAGTATAAAGTTACTTCATGATAATTATTAGTTCAATTCAGCAAAATATGCAATTTAGCTTTACTCTGATCGTTGCCTCTAATATTTATCATTTTGAACGAGAGTGCACGGCTTTTACTCGTACACCAGTAAAGCATCTTAAAAATGGGAACCCAATTTTCCTGCCAACTTGCAACGTTTCATTTCATCCTTTTACATCTTTCATCAGCAAGTTCTCTCCTTCTGTCCCTTAATCCACGCTCCCAGTCATCAACTGCAAGCAGCAGACATTTCATCTCCCCTTCTCTTCCCTCACCACCCTTGTCAAGCTAATTGGAACGGAGAGGGGGAACTGACGACATCGGAGAGGGAAAATGGCGCTCATGTTGCAGAAGCTGCATTACGAAATCCATAAAATCTTTAATCAGCCAACGGCAGCCTGGCTCGCTGATGGCTGTTGCCTGAAAAATTGTGGGAAATTTGGCACACCCAGAAAACGGTCACTGCGCTGGGCTTCGCTAAGTTGGGTTATTTATCAGTCAATGCAGCAGGACAACGTTTCAGTGGGGTCTTCAAAAGACATGTGGAGAGTCTTGATATAAACAGTAACAGCCTGTAATGCAGGCTCATTGAGCCGAAATCCTGCATTTTGTTTGATCCCTCAAAGTCCCCTCACTCTATCATTTCGTTAAGTTTTATATCCCGCCCTGGGATCTGGCTCCTTCTCATTTCAATTTTGTCGTCACTTGTTGTTTCAGATTCAGAAGCTACGGAGCTGTCTGTTTTACGAAATATTAGACATAGATGCAAGCCGTGAGGCCTTGGCGCATCTGCAGCATTAATTCCGCTTAATCACTAACCCGATAAATACTGATCCCATTCGACCGCCTGATGCGCCTCGCTCCTATCTCGCCTTGCCCTCCCTGGAGCTGCTCTGCCAGGAGCAGAGCGGGCTGCCAATTTTGTTGCAGACGTGACACATTGCGCGTCCTAATTTGATCAACTGACTGAATTGCCTGAATGCTTCGCAAATAACAAAATTATTTCCGCCTTGCATGCCTGTCTTTGCTGAATCTCCGTCACTTGAGCATGTAACAAAATTACCGAAGCAAACTCAAGCACGTCCCACAGTATCAGCACCTTCCCTCCAACCCTTCCCTCCCTTGTATCCATCCGCCTTCCCCTCCCGTTTCGAAGCCGGCGTCTCCAAACAAAGAGAACCGCCGCCGCCGCCGCCGCCGCGCCGGCCGCGCGCGGGCCGGACGGGGCAGGACGGGCGGCGGCTCGACTGAAAACCCGGCGCCTCCACCAGCGTCTGTCCGCGCATCTGATCTGCCCATGGGCACCCGAGATGCTGCGCCGACGTCGACGGAGAGCAGTCGTCGCCTCCGACGATCTCAGTCGCCGCCGACGGGGTGTCGGCGGACAGCGGGCGCCGGAGGGGCGCCGCCCGTCCCAACGGCCGGACCGCGGTGGGGTGCCTACCGGTGGACTCAAACACAAACCAAACGTCCTCTCCCTTCCCTCTAAATTTTGATCTATCCCAGTTGGGTGTCCCGTTTCCCGTATGGTGAACCCAGCCTCTGAAGCACTCACCTTTTTCAGATAGCCTCCATGCAGTCGCATGTGACCGTTCAGCGCCGGTAGATTTTTGAACTTCCTGCTGCAGATGTTACACTGGACGGGCTGCTTGCCGTCGACACGCTCCTCGCGCTCTCCCGAGGCGACCTGCCGGGGCGAGGACGCGACTCAGGATTCGGTTCGGACGACCCGCAGGCACGGCGCGGCGCGACACACACAGCTCGGGACGCGGCGCGCTCTCCCGGCTCCCGCCACACAACTCGCCGGCCGGCCGACCCTCGCCCGCCGTATTGCATGCAAGTTGCACGACCGGGACGCCCCTGTTGCAGCGTTTCAAGCAGCTGCGTCCCCCTGGCGGCGGCGGCGGCGGCGGCGGCGGGCGGCGGAGGGCGGCGGGTGGCGGGCGGCAGGGCGGCAGAGGCGGCGGCCGCCGCAGCCCGGCAAGGCGACGAAGCTCACTAATGGTAATAAACAAGCACAAGAAATAAAAGCCGCCCGGCACTGCCAAGGCCGAGACGCGTCGCCACGACAAAGCCGGCTCAGAAACGACGATGACGGCGCGGGACGCCGGTCGCGCGACACATGCGACGCTCGCGACGCGCCAACTGCGGCGTGCTAGGCGGACAGTTTGGGGTTCGGTAGCCGACCACCTGGCCCCGAACGACCCCTTGGCGGCCCCCTCTAAACACCGGTGCGCGTCAAAGGCGTCCCGTGACCTGAGGCCACTTAGAATTCTGCCGGCGCTCCGTCTCTCCCACGGAGCCGGCCGGCCGGGCGGACCGGCGCGGCGGGCCGGCGGGCGGTTCGGCTCCCCTACCGCCGCCGCCGCCGCCGCCGCCGTTGCCGGGTCTCGAGCCGCCCCTGACCGCCCGATATTGGCGAACAATAACCTGGCGGCCGGCGGCCCACCATTATTGCACAAGTGTTGCCGGCGGCGGCGGCGGCGGTGGAGGCGGCGGAGGCGGCGTCCCATCGCGGCGCGACAGGGTGGGGAGACGCCGCGGGAGACAGGGACAGGGAGGGCGGGGAGGGGGGGGGACTCTGCAGGACAGTCCTTCACATGTCCTCCTCCAGATGGGCCGTAATTCGATCACAATTAAAAGATAACTTGATCGCGGCACAATTGCAGCTCATTGCAGTATGATTCAGAAGGGTCAGTTTCTGGGCAGGGGCGGTGGCGGGTGGCCTCTATGGCCCGTTGCAGTAAGGGCGCCGGGTGGCAGGGCCGCTGGATGCCGAAAACTGGCCTGAATTGAGCCGGGCGTAAAGGAGGGAGGACGCGGCGCCCGCGGACCGCTCAAGGCTACGGCGGGCGGCGGCGGCGGCGGCGGTGCACGTGTGCCCCTGCCGCCCGGAGAGGGCGCCGTCTCGGTCGGGGCGGGGCGCCGCCGCCCTGCGCCCCTGTGGCGCCCTCAACCCTCAGCTGCTGGCGGCGCGTGTGACCCGTTGTCGCGCGGCGCCGCGGGGCACGGGCCGATGACCTGTTGCGCCACGCGCACAGAGCCACGGGTCAGCGGCCGCACGCACAATGGCTCTCACTAACGGAGCGGCCAGCGTGCCCACGATGCACGTGTCGCAACGGCGGCATCCGGGACACTGCCGGCGGCCGCGACTGTCCCGCGTCATCGTCCCGACGCACACACGCACACGCACGCGCATAGGGCAGAGGGTGGTGGGTCGAATAGGGTCATAAATGGGTCCGAAGGAGGTCAAAGATGGGTCCAACTAGGGCGAACATCGGGACGATAAGGGCCGAACAATCACATACTCCGATTCACACACCAAAAATAGATTTGGGTGAGGGAAGCCACACTGTTGAATCGGTTATCATTAGAAAGATGCGCGATTGATAACGTAACTAGGAATTCCAGGCGGTAATTGGAGCTCAAAAATGGCCTCAAAAATGATTATTGCAGAAGCTTCACCATGACACTTTCAGAAACGTACAAAGAACAGTAGGTTGCATTCGTGATAAGAGCGATCCCAAGTCTAAAGAATGTTATCTGCTTATCCGAATACGCAATTATAAATACTGAAACGTGAAACTGGTGAAACACCAGCGAAAGACTTGATTCTTTCGGATAAAAAAGCGGTTCCATCTCGGTAAAGCAAGTTCCGTCCACTGATGCTATGTGCAATTGTGGTCGGATGTGGCGGCTAGTGTTATGGGAACCTCAGCCGGAGCCCGGAACAGTAAAGATCCAGTCATTTGTTCTACACCGCGCGACGCCAATGGATTGCGTGACCGACACAGCCGTAATCGTAAAAATGAATAAACGTTATATGGCCGAGACATGAGCTGGCCAAAATACCTGTGGATCATCACACATTTGTAAGAACTAGAAAGACCAGGAAAAGATTGGCAATGTTGATCGTATCCAGGAGCACAGGGAAATTGGATTAATATTCATGATACAGAACATAAATACATTATACATTTGTTTTGTTCACTGAGGTATTAGAAGGAAGGAACAAAATCACAACACGTACCTATCAAGTGACAGTAGCACCATAGCACCAACGATCCCGCACTGTTCCATTTTGGTTTTCGAGCTTCAATATAACGCGCTTGCAGTGATATTTATGTGAACGACAAAAAATATTTAATGCGAACGAATATGGCTTTTTCAACTTCATTGTGTTTTGCAATCATAGTGTAATAAGATAGTTGCTTAGCTTTCGATTAATGTTCACATATAAATCAGAAGTAGCAGGCAACGAAAAATGAGTCGGTCATTGTTGTGATAATATCCTTCGCCTCGGACAATTCACTTCTGTGAACGTAAATGACGTGGGATTGTACAAGGCACTCATGCAATGTTGCAATATCCGTTAGAATCGAAGTAAATCCTGTAGAAGAATGGTGTCAAGGGCTAGTGAACCAATAGCCATAACCAGTTTAGGCCGTAGAGCCATGATTCGGCAGGAGTTTTCACATGTGACGCTTATAGCTGAGAAAGCGTGTGACGACGAAACAACAATAAATACATTGCCGTTTTCCTTCAAGTAAGTACAAAAAGCTGGGGGAAAATGTTTCACGTAATTCTGCACATACCTTGGTGTAATTGTAAGGCGATCTTTATGAAGGATTACCTTTATTTCTGACGTTATCGCCTTCATTGAGTGACAGATAGCTTACGTGTCACTGGCTTTATAATTTCAGCTACTCCTCAAACGGATCATCTAAGTCTGCAGCGTCTTGCTGAGCTCCAGCACTGCGACCTACTACTCCTCTCACCACCTGTTCCTCATGCCTACATCATTCCACGCATCACTTTCCTTCACGGCACCACCACCTCCTACAGCCTCACCAACAGCATCACCTCCCCAACACGGAAGTCCTCGGCGTCTTCCCCCTCCGTCCCTCCCTCATCCCCGTAGCCGTCACGGTGCGTCCGGTCGGCCATTCTGCAGTTCCGTCACCGAGTACCCGACGCCACTGGTCACTGCAGCTGATCGGCGACACACGGACATAGCGCCGCGCCACGCCACAGTCATTCAGCGCTCCTAAATTTAGCTCCGTGTAACTAATTCTGCCACCGCAGAGGAGCACTCCGTACTCGCCTGGCCGGCACAGATTTGCAGCTTGCAGTCGGCACACACTTGCTGCAGAAATGACGATTCATATGCAGCGAGGATCGCGCCAATAGACAGTGCTGCTCTTTTTAATTTAGCATATTTGGAGTACAAATGCACGACCTGCCCCAACATGCGATAACCGTACACCTTGCAAGTCACTTTGGGCCAGGTGGATGTCGGATGGCGCGCGCTGAGCTGTGCACAGTGAGCCGTGCATTGTGCACGCCCGCGTGTGCACCGTGCAGGCGGCATGACGGTGTCATGCACGTCCGAGGTGGCCACCGGCGCCGCCGCACGTGCCGTCCAGTCGTCTGCAGCGGGCGCCGACCACCGGCCACCTCAGAGGTGCTCAGAGGAACACCGGCGGCCGCGCGGCGCATTGTGCGTGCCGCTGCACGGTTGTAAATGCAGTGAATGTGTTGCGATACGCGCTCCACGAGAGTCATGGCCAGTCATGGTTGGTGGATAGTAGCGCTAATAGGCCACTGTGCGGAGTAGGGCATGGTGTCACAGCATGCTGCGAATGGACGGTGGCAACGTAAATGTATCGGTCGGGAGACGATGTCGGTTTTCGATAATAATGATAAAGAGATGATGATAACTAGGATACATGGATTGAGGCCGGCTTGATGCAACGATATAGGACGATCAAGTATGGTTCTCCGTTGAAGAAAGTTAATAATGGTTGATACAAAGGCTTCGGAATAGATAGAAATGTCTACGCTAGGCAAATGCTGATCATCTTGAGCTTAACGTAGTTGGCAGAGCTGCAAAACTCAGGATATTTGGATGAACTAATACCGCATACTCGATGAGGAGTATGAAGAGCATGAGTCGGCGTATGAGTGCCGCGGCTATAAGGCAGAAATTTCATAGTCATTTACTTAACATATAATCGAATCGAATCTACTACGCCTAATGAAAACGTATATTGAGCGGAATTATGTTGTAAAAAAAAAGATAGAAAAACGAAACGTAAAAAAATGTGCTCTTATGTCTCCTAAGCCCTAGACTATGCGTTGAAGTTTTCATCCATATGGAGTACCAGCGTCACATAAAAATTCATCCCCTGAACCGCCCTGAAAGTGGTTTTTGTTCAGAATATGAAAAAGCTCAATCAAATTACCCATTGCCCATTGAAAGTTTTAATGCAGTAAAGCCTATATGATTAAGAAGATAGCCTTCAGTTTCCATTCAATTAAATCTCCGCTCTGATCATTCATTGATCCAAGGTCCTGGGAAACCAGAATTGGAGCTAAACTGAAGTCAAATTTGCGGTAAATGCATATAATCAGTCATCCGTTTTGCCAGTCCATTGTCCACTTCACTTTGATTTAATCCATCCGTGACGTTGCATATCGAGTGGCATCATTCGTGTATGGTCAACCAATTTGTATGCCTTGCCATACAAATAACGAATGTGCATGGGCTAGAGTAGCTATCATTCTGCTAAAAATAGTTGTGCTGCATTTCTGTGCGTCCTGTTTAAATCCATAAATGGTTTTAGCATGGTTTGATATATAGCCTTGCATTCTTTGAAGACCAAAGTTGTTCACGGTAGGTAACAACTTTTAAAGAGAGAGAGAGAGAGAGAGAGAGAGAGAGAGAGAGAGAGAGAGAGAGAGAGAGAGAGAGAGAGAGAGAGAGAGAGAGAGAGAGAGAGAGAGAGAGAGAGAGGTTGGGGAAGGAAGGGAGGGAGGAAAGAAGGGAGGTCAGATAAAATTTAATGCTATATAATTAAGGATTATATATCTTGCTATTACTCTACTTGTACTTACCAGGCTCCAACATTCAGTACTCAGATCACCGTTCACGTGTCAGCCACTGCTAACTTGTGTCTAAAATGGTGAACAAAAACAAACCGCAGCTTCAGGAAAGTCACGTCTCATGACGGGAAACTATAACGGTGCTGTTGGGAACCAAACGGCACTTCGTCTTGAAAACTGCCTCTGGGGAAAAAAAGCATCTTGACCTATATCGCACTGTGTGACACCTCCGTCAGCTTCACGAAATGTTTATTTCACTAACGATACAATGCTGGTCATTTGTTGCAAAAAGACCGACTCACAAATTAAAATTATTTCATATAGACGCTACGTCAAAATCGATTGATGACGTCATTAATAGACCCATGCTAGCCACAGCTGGCACAAAACGGACGGTGTCCCAGCATCGAAAATGTAGCAATCAATCTACTACGACAAAGAATGAGACAAGTCATTACGGACCAAACCAACTATCAGACGTTACATCTGATTTTCTGCTCTCTGACCAGGGTAGCAGGGCGAACGATTGTGAAACGCACAGCTAACTAAGAACAGAGATGAGACGAGAGATAATACGGCAGGCAGGTTTGACTTAAGAGAGAGAGAGAGAGAGAGAGAGAGAGAGAGAGAGAGAGAGAGAGAGAGAGAGAGAGAGAGAGAGAGAGAGAGAGAGAGAGAGGGAGAGAGAGAGGGAGAGAAAGAGGGAGAGAGAGAGAAAGAGAGAGAGGGAGAGAGAGAGAGAGGGAGAGAGAAAGAGAGGAGAGGGAAATGCATAACTTATAGAAAGATACATACATAAAGAAATGGAGAATGATATGCTTCAAATCCAATGGCCAATGGTGTTTGGTCCGGAGACCTAACCGAACAACCAGAGGACATACCCGGGCCACGAGCTGAGTTGCGGGTAGGTCTCGTGCCGTGCTGAGACGCCGGCGCTCTATGCACGGGTAGAGCGGCGGGGACTCCGTCGCTCTGCCCACGGGACAGAGGAGAGGGGTGGGCCGACCGGCCGGCCAGCCAAGGCCAGTGGCCTCTGCCGGCCGCGCGGCGCGGGCCGAGTTGAGCCGCGGCGGCCCTACCCAGCGGGCTTCCGGCGCCAGGGCCGCTGACCTGCCGGCCGCGCCTCCCTCGCCCTCTCCCTCTCCCTCTCCCGCCTGTCTGGGGTCTCCTCCTCCTTGGGGCACTGACGTCACTGAGGAGAACGAGATGAAAATTCGCAACGGAGGTGAAAATAACCAAGAGACGATGTGACCTTAGAGCTGTGGGCTGTGGATAGCACATGTGATCAGCAAACTGGTCGATAACCGACGCCAAAGATATTTGATCTTTGGAAAGTACAACATGATGATAAATGGGGCGTTTCAAATAGGTACACGTCGTCTCTTCGTATCAGTCTTCACTCATTCCAAACACATTTGGAGCTTTTATACATTCCCAACTTTCAAACTCTCCCATGCCTTCTTCTCCACTGTTCGTAAGTTATGACACTTGGAAATCAAATGCAATTGAGCATCACAAGCCCAATAAATCGAATATAGGCCAAAGACAAAAACGTGAATATTTGTTGCATTATATGCCATTGTAATTTGTAAGTACAGCATCCAACATTACCTAGTAAGACCTTGGCAGAGGGCCTGTTTCGCCACTGCACCGTGATGCCATGAAACAACTGTGAGGGACACAGAGAACCAGTTTAGCTAGTTGCTCAATGCTCTACTATACATAGTAACACTTACTAACCTGACTGGATTCCCCGCTGACGAACACTGATGTATGTACTTCCCCACCAGACGTCAAACCACTGGACAGTACTGCTATTGTCACCAGTAACCACCAGCGAGGCTGCCACGCCGCATTCTATCATATTCCCCGAGCTAGTGGCGTGCCTCGTACACCGCATTTTTCTTCGCGTAACGCTGTTTCGCATGGCTTTATGTCATGTAATTGGAACCTGTAACTCACATTACAGGACAGGCCAACATATTCATGAGTGAGCTTTCTGAGAATACCAGGTTTATGAGGAAGTTTGTAAGCCCGTGGCTTGAACAGCGTATTACCCAAACTTTTAGCTTATCCGTTGATCCTTGCCGCGAAATGAGACAAAGTTTGCGACGCACAAGCAACAGTGCAGTGGACCACCCTAGAGTAAGCAAAAACATGCAACAATTGAGCAGCGCAACGACAAGCGTCCCTTCGGCACACATGGGCTTCCGAAGGAACGGAACAGCGTAACGGTTTGGGTGCTGCCGCCTCTGACAGCCTGACAGTTGACAACCGATGTGTAATTGTATCCAGTCCACTAAAGGGAACATCCCGAAATAGCCTTCGCAATTTTTGGTGGCAAGCAATACAATACTGATAAAACAAAGCGAATAATATGTAATTATGCAGTAGAATCGTGACTGACAGCCTAAAAAAAAGCAGTCACGTAGGCCCCGTCAAAGACATGTTTTATTTTTTTATTTCTAGTTAGTTTGATATCTTTCTGACACTCTCTGTCAGTAGTCACGAGCCAGTCTCCCGTCAGTCTGCCGTCGATGCATCTCTCGAGGCGGTTTGTTGCAGAAAAGACAACCGTCCTGACAGTTCCTCATTACGACTCCAGTCACGCGGGTGTCTGTCACACTGTGCGGCGGGCTCAGCCCCCCCCCCCTTTCCTCTCCCACCGTCGCCGCTGGACCAAACAAAGCTGTCCAGCCATGGCGCCGCCACCGCCGCCAGCCGCCGCCTCCTTAAAAATCCTCTCAGCTCCTATGCCGGAAATGACTGAGGTCTATTCGGATGTTAACAATGAGCGTCCCTGCCAAAAAACCGACGCGCCCCAGACCCCCGAGCCTGGCGTTCGTCGAATGTCTGTAAACTCCTGGTTCTCTCGTTGGTTTGATTTCGAATTGTGGTCGCGATTAGAATGATATGGCTGAGTGATGGTTTGTAAATGATGTGAACAAGGCTGGTGTGGTGGTGGCTGGGGTTCGCGGCGAGAAAAAGTCGCTGGACAATGGTCTGCTGTGCCGGAAATTCGTCTTAGACGTAATCCGATTATAAGGAGTCATTTCTTTCTGCAAATTGCAGGTCTCATCCTAGGGCTGATTGAAGAGATAGTCTGGTATAGTCAAATATCCCATTCAAGAGTTTGAGTTTTATTCTTGATTTACTTTACGGAGAAACAAATTTTTCGGTAACGTGCAATGATAATCTGAATTACAACCACAACATGATCGAAGTTGGAAACGTGGATTGTCAATCGTCACCATAAAAATCGTAACCTCGTTGATACACGTTCAACCTTACGGAAATTAACATGTAACTCATAGCCTAACCTTTACAACAGCCTGCTAGCTTAAGTCCAAATAAAACAATATAAACAGTTGCCAACAGTTATTGCAGCCAGCAGTGCAGTAAATAATTAACAAAACACTCATACTGGCATCTGGGCCGTACGAGGCACTTAATCCCATAACAACCAACTTCGAAAGCGTACGGCGACGATAAATAAAGCCACTCGCTCATTGCGAGTTTGGATGTATCTAATGCAGCCATTCAGTGCAAAACTCTAGCCATAACAGCACAATTTACTACTCGTGTTCTTTGCTGGATAGACACTTAAAGATCTCAGATCCCTGGAGCATTGATCGCTGTCTGAAGTCCGAACGACACACGAACCGGGCACGGGACAGAGCTTGAGCTCTTCAGCATCAGATCTTACAGTAAAGAGCATGAACAAAACCAACCCATGGTTCGGGTGGATCAGCTGGCAATGATACATCCAAGTGGAGTGTTGAATGTTTATATGTTTATAAATGAGACAATGAGCCAGCGTGATCTCTTCTCTCAGGAACTGGCTACCAGCGATAATACGTACTTGGCATGCTACCCAACTGCACTCGAAAACTTCCTGCTCTTCAACAATTGACTGACTAAGGGGTTAAAAAACAATCGCACGCTCAGTGGAGGCTGACATACCGACGTGAAGCAACAGTAAATGAAGTCATATCACGGCCTCGAAAACAAACTCAAAGGTGAAAAATATCACAGCTTCCGGAAGAACATTCAACAGTCAGCTGCCTAAGAATCCGACCTTGAACGATCAAACCATTACAATTATCATAGTCATCATGACAACAGCAATCGAACGATCACGAGCGTACTTCTCGCGAACAGCTAGAGCGAAGAGAAAGCGAACCAGCATGTCGATTCATCATCAGAAAAAAAGTTTCACCCGATCAGGTCATGCCAGTCACCTGCGAATTCTACTTCCTGTCTGAATCAGACAAACCCACACTTGATCTCACTGTCTACAGACAGTCGCAACATCTGGAAATCTAACAAATTACCTGTCTCAAGAACAGATTGTCGAGTCGGTCTGTCTGGCACTGCGGGCGATGGAGCGACAGACAGCCGGTTAGAGCCAACGTCGGACATTCCGTCCACCCATCGGACGATCTGTGACCATTCGCCGAAGGGTTGCCGTCTGACCGGTGCCAGTCGTATCCAGAAATCGGACGGTTATCTGGCGGGGAGTTGCCGCTCGGTACCTTGGGTGCACAGCGACCAGGTGACGGTACTCGGTACCTACTACCTAGGGGTTACGCTGTCGAGTGGAGTGTCAGCGATTGCAGGAAAATGGGGTTCTGGCCGGTGTGTTATCAAACGATCCTCTCAGCCATTCCTGTATCCACAGTGCGCTGAACAGTGAACCAACAGTACGACGACGAGTACAGTTCGTAGGCAGACCCATCTCCCACCTTCCGGCGCCCTGCTGCTTGTAGCGGTATGGTGGTTGGTAACAGTTGGTGTTGGACTCCATGGGCGCTGCCACGGCGGACGGTGTGAGGCGGACGGCGGGCGGCGCGGCGGGTGGCGGGAGGCGCAGCAGCGACCAGCGGGCGGTGGAACAGCGGACGAGCCATACCGGCCCTGTTGCTCTCCACTGCCGACCCACAGCGTGTCGGCGGTCAGCGGCCATAACGGTCGTCCGTGTCACCGGGCAGGCGGCGGTCACCCAGCAAAGTCGGATGGCGGTCAACCGACAAAAGTCGGGCACCGGTCACCTGATGGAGCCGGGCGGCGGCGGTCACCCGATAGAGTCGGGCGGGCGGCGGTCAACCAGCAAAGTCGGGCCGCGGTCACCCAGCAAAGTGATCCGGCCTCACTCGTCCCCCCCCCCACGGGCCTCCTCTGCCAATACCCTCAAACGCCCGCTGACCCTTCGGACCTGATCATTGCACAGTGGGGATTTTTCCGGTCTAGCACGTATTTATTCGTAGAGGGCAAACCATAGGTAGAATTGTAGCCAGATTGTGCACAGATGTTGGCTGGTGTGTCCTGGTGAGAATTTTACCTGTAAATGTGCATAATCAACATAGTATAGGGGGTTCAATTGGACCCCCCGCTCAGCCGTTTGGCCCCTGATCAAGCTAGAGCTTCGCGGAAAAGTCAAGCGTGCTGCCTATGACGAAATTAGGCCGAATATATCCAATTTCAAAGTCCAAGGTCATAAGCTGACTTTCCAAGTCAGTTTAATGACCCAACTAAAGTTGGGAAATCGAGACCTCTTGAAACTTCGCAAAGTTAGGGTGTTACGGGGTATTTTGGGGTGCTGATCACGAATTTCATGTTAGTTTTGATCACAGACGATGTCTTTATGCATTTAGGCCAGGTCGGGTCAGGTCAGGTTAGATCAATTAGTAGGCGTCCTGCCGGCCATCCATAGAAGTGTCACCTACTACTGATAGCTTCGTAACATGGAACGAAGGCACTATAGAACTACTTCGTAAATATTCAAATGGCTGCTGAAATCGAAATCAGCACCAAAAACTACCCTAGAAACAAGTAAAACTCGAAAAAGTGAACCAAGGTCATCAAAAGGTCAATGACCTTGACTTGACCTTCACGTGACCTTGACACCCACCATTATGCAATGCACCAACATCATTTCACATATTTGAACGTTTAAAACCACAAAAAGACTGGAAACCTCGGATAATGTGAGCTGGCATACGCCGAATCGCGATTCCGGCCAAACATGGTCTCGAGAAATATGCCACAGGTCAAAGGTCAGTTGGGTCAGAGTCATGAAATTTTTAGGTTAGATGTAAAATTGATGATCTCGAGGGTACCGAAAGTTTCGGCGCGATCGGCCGCTTTTTGCGCGAGTGATTTGCGGAAAACCATGGGGTTTTATCCGACCCCTTCCCCCTCCCCCTCCCCACAAGTGCGATGGTCAATAAGGTTACGGTATGTATAATTTACGCTTGTCATCCTATTCCTAATGAATGTGTCTCAGAAAATATGCATCATATAAATCACGAAGTAAAATAATTCGCCTATGTCCGGAACATACCTATATCGTGCTGTTTGCCCTAGCGCTCCTCGAGTGAGGTGTTAAGATTCTCTAATGTGAATATTCCGTGTTCAGGCAAGTTTCGGCAGCCAAACTAGGCGTTGTCTTGTGCAGAAGAAAGTGGCGAATTCGATAGGATATATTTCGGAGTGGAAAAGTGTGGAGAACATTGTTGATTTCCTACATTTATTAAGAATACCATTCCTTCAATATGGTGTCTGTAAGGGTTTTCTGTAAAGGGCATGTGACCTTAGTAAGGTTGTGGCATACTTTCTGTTTGCCATTCCATTCCTAATAAAGGTGCCTTTCAGATGATATGCAACTTTAAGACCTCGCAAGATTAAAACCAACAGGACAGGACAATGAAATTGAGCTGTACTTTCGGGCCTTGCTGAGCCCATTGAGTAATCACGCATGAGTGTGAACTTTGGGCGCATTTTTCCTAGTTTTGCTGTGGACATACAGATAAAACAATGCCATATATGAAAAATTCAGACATTTCTTAGCCCTACTGACACAAAAAATAAACAAAAATCCAAAAAATATTTTTTTTGAATTAATAGGCGCTAGATCGGAAAAATCCCCACTGTGCATTGGTAGAGTCGCAGGCGATTGGTGAGATGGTCCTCTGCCAATGGCAGATCGAACCCAAATTTCTGAAGTGGCCTTGTTATATGGCAGGGCTTGTCAAATGTCTGTCAAGACTTTTGCCAAGACCTCAAGACAGAAAGATTTTAAGACTTCTTGGTGTGGTTTCCTTGTCTCTTACGTAACATATTTTTATAAAGCTTAAATTATGCACGAATGTACAATGTAATTGTACAGTGTACACTATTGACTATACAGTACGTGCAACGTCCATTGCACATAAGACAGAATAGGATCTGATATATTTGACACCGGAAATGTCGTTTGGCCTCCCACGGGTGCAGTGCCGTTACATGCCCTGATATCGGTATACAGACTGGTGTGTTTGTGGCAGGCGACGTGGTGGGGCAGGGCGGATGGGGATGCGGGGAGGGAGGGGAGGGGCACTGCTGTGGCCCTGGCTCCCTGGCAGATAGCATCTGTCAACAGCGTGGCGGTGGCGCAGCCTTGGGGCCCAGTTGGCCGGCCGAGTGACGTAAGTGGGGCCCGTTCAGGCGGTCGACAACACAAAGACAGGTCGCCAAAGGTGGCTCTGGATCGGCAGCGCTTCTTTGGATACTTCAGGGCACGCTGCTAGCTTCTGACGCCAGTGGGCGCACTCTGCTTAGTCGTCATACCTTCAGGCAGCATTTTCGGGGCTCCAGCTCTCTGGACTCGCTGGCGGGGCGGTTCGCAGTGACGGTCAGCCAGTCTCACTTCTCAACCAGCCCTGCCTGGCGTCCCAATCTCTCCATCTATCGAAGCCGCGCACGGCTAACACCCCTCTCCCTCCCCTCCCTGCTCTCCCTCTCCTCCCCCTGCCGACCGGACGCTGACCTTGCAACGCTCCTCGCCCGCCCGGCCGGCCGCCCGGCAGGGCAAGCGGCGTAATTGTCTCGCCTCGTGGCGACGCCCGCCGCCGCCGCCGCCGCCGCCGCCGCCGCCGAGGGATGGCGGTCGCCCCTCTCGGTGACGGCCAGAGGCCGCGGCAGCTCTCATATATCTTCGCCTGAGGAGGCCAGCGGTGATTTAGGATCGGCTGTGAAATTCAGGACCAGCGCCAGTTGCGGCTCTTTCCGAGCCCACTTTGGTGATGTTTCTCTTTTCTTTGCAACTTCTTTAAGAGTGATTTAGGTTCTTTAATCACTTAGAGACAGCTGATGTTCTTCTGACAACATTCTTTTCAGTTTCATTTCAATTCTCTATTACCTTGTTGCTTTTCAGCCTCTTCTTTTGGGTGTCAAAACGCTTCTCTTCGTGCTTCATTTATGCCTTCCTTATAATGAACGAACGTCCACATTTCCGCTACTTAGGTCTTTATGATTCAATTTCTTCTTGCCGTCTTCCTGCCGTCTTATCTTGCATGCATGTATTTTTTCCATGTTTATCTACCTCTCTTCCTCTCTCTTCTCCCCTCTCCCCATTCGCCACGCTCTGTCCGGTTTGCGGTATGTGCGCCGCCCGTCCGGCCGCCCGCCGCCGCCGGCCCCTATTGCCGGTATAAATATTTTATTGCCGAAACTGAGCCCTCCGCCGGCGGAGGGGTGATGCGGCTCCGCGCCGCCGGCGTCCTGCAAGACCCGCCGCTCCGACCGGCAGGGCGACGCCCCACGTTACGCGCTGATACTGAAGTCGCCGCCACCGCCCGGGCCGGCGAGGGATTGGTTTAATTGTGGCGAAATGGTGGGTGGTCCCCAGATGCCGACGCCCGTCTGGCCCATCTGGAGGATGAGGCTAGGAAGAGGAAGACGCCGCTATAAGCCGCGAAGTCTCCTAAACACTCCTCACACACAGAAGCGGATCCAAGCTGGAGCTAAAGAGGAGTGTTATGTTGCAACTAAGGACGATTGTCGGTTCGGACCACGCTGCATTTGCCACTATTCAAGCACTGTTGTTTAGATGAAAATATTTCAATAGAGGAAACGAATGCACGGCACGGGACTCTGCAATCTGGATAAAGCAGTGCTGGATGCCGCAAGTGCTTCCAATGAAGACAGGCGAAGGACAAAAAATGCATGGAACCGGTTCTTTGCATGAAGACTAAGCATATCTCCAACTTGCTTGTCCCACCCGCCACGGCCTCCTTCTTCTAACCGCCTCCTCTCTCGCACCCTGCGTGAGCCAGCCGTTGGGATGGATGCATTCAAAACCAGTTTTGGCGTTCGCGTTCTTGAAGAACCAGTTCCGTTCGGGCTATCAACTCTCCTCGTCTCGCTCTCGCCGGCCCGTCTTGGTCTCCCTCGCTGGATTCCTCACTAATTCACCTGACTGTAGGCAGTGCTTCTCTTGATGCCATCGGCGTTTGAACCATGACGGTCCAGCGGTCCTCCACTTTTCTTCGCTCAGTTGATCATCCGAACCTCACCTATTCATCAGCCACCCCCTCCTCTCTTCCCTCAATCACTATTTTTCCCTTCTCTCCTTTCTCTCTCTCTCTCTCTCTCTCTCTCTCTCTCTCTCTCTCTCTCTCTCTCTCTCTCTCTCTCTCTCTCTCTCTCTCTCTCTCTCTCTCTCTCTCTCTCTCTCTCGCCCCATTCCTTTCCATCTATCCCTCCCATGCCTCTCCGCTTGATAACCCTCCTGCCGTGTGGTTGGCACGTCGGACCAGACTGCCGAGTGTCGAACCCAGGGGCACACCGGTACAGGGTCAGGGGTAATTGTACACCCGGCAATAAATGCCCTCTTATGCAGCGCCTCGGGAAGTGCCGCAGGCCATGGCGGCAAAGCCGGCGTCAGGGCCGCGGGCGGGCGCTGATCTATGAGACATGGGTCGTTTGGAAAGCCTCGTGGAGTTCGCGGAGTTGGCAAAGAACCAGCGTGGTGAACTGCAGGTATTCGGCAGAAGTACTTGGTGACGTTGCATTAGCATAAATTATCTGTGTTTCTATCGATGAAGTTCATGCATGTCGATGCAGTGCAGTGGTCTAAAACAGAGTGATAAAAATTGTAGAATCTTAGCCAAATAAACTAAAAGGGAAGTCAGTTCAACATTCAGGACCCAATACCTATACATCAAAAACAGGTAGCGAAGAAAAGTAGGAAGAACCTTGAATGGTAGCTACTTCAGTTCAACAACAGCCGTGGATAAGAAACAAATCGCACTTGAACATGCTAGCCATTTGATGGTCTGAATTTAAAAGGACCAAGTCCTCCACTGAACTTTGCCCCGTGACTGGACCGGCCCTGACCTCGCCTGGCCTTGAACACTGCCTCCAAGAGTGCGAGCCGCGAGGGCGCTTGGAGGGTCATCCAGCTCAGCAGCACGTAAATACAAGTCAAAAGGGAAAAGCACTAGCACGAAAGGCATGCGCTCAACAGGCAGCTCGAGAATAAGCCAACACCTTATCCAGCAGCCACGTGACGCTGCAAGCTACCACCGACTTCATCGTCTTCCGCAAGCTTTGTCATCCTTCATCCTACCGCTACCGCCACCCAACGCCTCCACTGGCTACCGGCTGGTCCGTTTGACAAACGACTCGGCGCATTCCATAAACCACGCACCCGCCACCGCAAAACATCGAGGTCACTCAATGTCTACAAAAACACAGCTCACGCGGCCGGCCTGGCCTTGAGCGCCAACCACGCGCAATTGGCACTGGGCCACGCTGTGTCCGCGCTGTCCGCTGTGTCCGGGCTGTGTCCGGGACAGGGGACACCGGCCGGTCCGCGGTGCGTGTCGGCAGGGGCGGGCCGGCGCCGGCGACCCACGCCTGTCACCGGTCAGGCCGTGCTGGGGTCGACGACATGTCGAAAACGTGTCGCCGGTCCCACCCCCCTCCCCCTGTGGATGCAGATGCGGGCGGCGCAGCCGGGGGGAGGGGGGAGTGGGAGGAATAACAGGGACAATAAAGGGGTAAGGGGTGGAGCTCGGCCTAGGGAGCACCATATATGTGGTAGGTGCTGATTCGGGAGCGGCGGATACGAGATAGCCCCCTTTGAAAGATCAGTGATCTAGTGTTTGACTGATCGATGAGGATTGAGGAATGAATCAAGGCTAGGTGTGCACTGTGCTAGAATAAGAGCAGGCTTATTTTCTATGTTGGATGTTATCCTGAACAGTGCTTAAAAAAAAGAATGGTTGAGCGTTGCCAGGACAGGAACCCATTATTGCAGTGGAGTGAAAGGCTTATATTACAGCACACAGTAGCTCACGCGAACGATTTTCTTCCTTATACGATTACACCGGGGTAAAAAGCTGTCTAATGCGAGCACCCGATATCACGCAACGACTCAAGGCACTTATTAACCGCAATGTCTTCAGATTAAAACCGTGATGTACTTGCATTTTTTTCTTGTCTGTGGCGGCTTTGTGTGGGCAGTGTGGGTAAGCCACTGTTGCGCGAGGTATTCATAATAGGCATAGCGCCTTAGCGCCTTACGGTGCCATAAGTAGAATCGTGATGAATAAAGTGGAATTGTCAAATTAGATACAATCGCTATCGTCCCATTTATGCGAGATGCAACACCGACCACTGCCACCGTTTCCGTCACTAACACCGCCAACGTCACCGTTGCCGTCATCGCGCGTTGCCGTCACCCCCCCCCCCCCCGCGCGCTTCCGACACGAGGAAATGGTCGAGTGTGGCGAGTTTCCTGACCTCCAGTTGAGCACGTGTCGCGTGATAGCATTGGCCGCTCATTCATTAATTCATGGCTTATCCGTCCGACCGGCTCTGTTCCTGCACCACTGATGACGTCACATCACAGATCTGATGACGTCACGAGCGGCACAGGTCATCTGAGGTCTGCAGTCGCGAGTGGTTCGGACGGACCGACTAGCGAGTCGTGGAATTGGACTGAATGTGGACAATTGCTTGACTCGGCAACGGATGCAGGGTGCAGGGGAGAGAATGAAATGGCTGCTTTGGCTAAAAGACGCGTGACTATTGCAATGTTACGGCCCTGTTGCACTGATAAAGTGATGATGACGGAGACTCCCTCGCTTATTATGCGGGAAACTGAATATGATGTAGGCACTAAATGACCATCAAATGCTGCTGTACCTTATGGGAAACATCGCGCCGAAAAACGGTGATGTAGATAACAGAAATAATGAAACCAACACAAAGGCTCTGCAGCTTACAATTCTACCCAGTATAACTTTTCCAGTTACGCAATTACAGTTTTTAATTCACCAAACTCGTTTCATTTCAAGAGACCAATAATGTCCTGTCCAACACATAAGTTGAGTTCTAAGGCACATTTAACGCAATTTAGCCGTGCGATTTCTGAGAAAGTCGTAGTGATACCGCCTCCAAATGGTCGGCACCGTCTAACTGCACATTCTGCTGCGACGCTTCATAAATAACTCGCCACAACAGTCACAGCCTAGCTGGACCTACTCACATACAAAGTGCCTCTCCCGGGCCCAGGCATACCGTTAATCTGAAACCTGACCTTCCCGCTCGTGGCTTAAAGCCTCTATGGCACGGGGCTCATAGCCCGTAGCTCAGAAGTAGCCAATAACTGAAGCCCGTAGAAGATCATTTGTAGCACGAGTCAAGCTTTGTAGCTCCAAGCTCTCAACATCTGATTCGCAGCTCGGATTTCTCAACTCGTTGCGCGTATCTCACTCATAGAAGTTACGATCTCAGTACCTTAGCGCGTCAGGTCAACTGAGCTACAGCTAGCTCGTGTTGCCGGGGGAAGCTTCTACGTTTGCTGATGTGGCGCGATACGATCGGACCGCCGTGACCTCTGCTGTGGCCGGCGCTGATCCTCGCTGAACCCCTGCTGACCCCTGCCGTGACCCCTGCTGACCCCGCCGCGGAGGCGCACGTGCCGCGCCGAGCCGACCGCCGCGCCGGGTGGAGATGCCAACTCAGACCCTAACCTTTCTATCCCCCTGGATGCAGTGACTCAGGTGAGATTTGAGCTAAAATACAACAGACCTATAAGACATTGTCTGCCCAAAAGATGCCATTAGAAATTCCATTCGTAGCTATTCCAAACAGTCATTTCTTGTTTCTACAGCAGTACAATCCGACAATCTCATTCATAAAGAGCACTTATAAGTAAATGAATGAAAATCATAGGCCTGTGATTCATGAAATTATGAAACCTGTGCAGAGTTCTCTTGCACTATAGTGAGGCAGGATCGAGCCATAAGCAGAGTCCTGTATACAACACTGCAGGCGTCAGGCACTCTCAACACATGCATGTATGCATAATGCACCGCTTCTATGGCGGCAGTCGTGACTGTCGAGGGTTCGAACACCGCCGGCCGGGCGGGGGCGGGGGCGGGGGCGGGGGCGGCGGGGCGCGGCGCGTGGGCTCCACTGTCGGTGACGTCAGCCCCCAGAAGTCGACACCGTCGCCCTACGCGCGGGACTCGGTGGGTCGGAGCCGCCGAATCGGACACCGGGGCATACACACGCGCCGGCCAGAGGTCACGTCAGCTCAGAGACGGCGTGGGCTCAGAGGTCAGAGGCGGCGCGGGTTCAGAAGCGTGGCAGAGGCGGTCTCAGGGCCCTTCCAGTGGGTATATGGGGACACCAGCACCTTTCCCTGGTCCGTGACCGTCAGAAGGCATTCTCCCTACCATGTTAAGGTCCGCGGAAACCCAAACACCCCTCCACAATGGACCGGCCCCTCTGACATGTCCCTCTCGCGGGACAGCGACCTTATCGAGCCGTTGCTCACTGCGATGACACAGGTTGAACCAGCAGACAAGGTGCCCTAGGTCAACGCCCTCAAGGGGAGTGTCTACCGACCGAGTATATCTACATTCTGGTGAGCACCTCAGGTCCCATTTGGCAGACAGTGAAATTCGCCAAATAAGGCGGAATGATGACATTGTAAAGCGCAGCACCCCACCTCCAATCTCCAGGCTGCTTTTTATTTGAGGAACATTGGTTCATTCGATGTTGTAAATATCAGTATCTGTTCAGTGGATCATAGGGTAGGCATCTACCTAAAAACGTCATTCATGTTCAAGGGGCACCGCGAATAGGGAAAGAAAAACAGAGCAGTATTTTTGTGAACATCTGTATGTTAATGAACTTTTGAATCACGGCCAATGATGATTGCACCATGCACTATCAAAATCATAATCAAAATAAACAATTAAAAATGAGTGTATAATTATCGCGGTTCCGGCATGATCGGTAAACGATCATTTCCGGTTTAATTATGCCCGCTGGCGTATCCACCGATCATATTTGCAGTTCCGCTTTCGCTCAGTTTTCAGCTCTGGTTCAAATTCCGTTTTTCAGCTTCTGACTCCAATCAGGAAACCTCACTGTCTCGCTACAGTTACCATAGACCGTACAGTTTTTTTCTCGATATGCAGTGGTAAACAGAGCCTAACAATATTCAGCGGTTAAAGGTTTGGTTTACGTGGCCTTGTGTCTGTAGTTGGGAAAGTATCATCGACTGTTATTCAGTGGTCCAGTGGTAGTGGTCAGAAGTCTGGTTTGTCAGTCATGGTTTGGTGCCAGAGGTATGTCTTTGGTCTGGTGTGTCACCGGTCTAATGTTAGTGGTCTGTGTCGGTGGTCTGATGTGTCACTGAATACATGTCAGTGGTCTCATCTGAGGTGTCATTTGTTCGGTGTGTCACTGTTCAGATAGCAGTGGCCTATATACGGCCTTGGCAGTGGCCAAGTGCGTCACTGAAGTGGCGTGTCACGGTCACCCGTGACACTAGCCCTGCGTGTCACTGGTCTGATGTGCATCCTTGGCCCGGTGTATCACTGGTCAGATGCCACTGGTCTGTTGTGAGTCTGTGACAATTGGTCCGGTGTCCCGGCGCCGTCCGCCGGTCACCCCGCACTGTCGTGCATTGCGCGGGAGGCGGCCGCGGCGGGAACAGGTTTTGGCGCCATGTCGGGTGGCGGCCTCACAGCGTGGGAGCTCTGAGGGATTCTCTCCACCCGACCGGTGTCGTGTCAGTGTCGACCGGTCAGACGCGGCACCCGGGACCAGATATAGTGACCACCCACACTGGAAACAATCCCCTGCAGAGTTTGGTGATAGATTTATTTGATGTACATAATTCAACGTGCGAGAGCAAATAAAGGACAAGTGAAGCACGAATTGTGAGACAAACGTGTCAAGTCAAATGACACAAACGAATTCAGAGAAGTATTTCTTCTTCTTTTTTGTAAAGAAGGGCTGAGCTAAAAACCTCACAACTCATACTTATGAATGCCTCGGGAAACAATAAACATTTCCACGTCCTCAAAATCGATATTGCAACTGAAGGCAGTGGCCTGCATACACGAGACCAAAATATTGAGATTATAAGCGCCTTTACATGTATCGCGAGTTATGCTGACAATTAGATGTCATCTCGTGGTTTGCATGCATCAGTGACTGGGAACCTTACTGCATACTTGACCTGTTATACTAGGTCATCTATTCGCTGAAATTTATTACTATTATCCCCAAAATGAACATCTAAGCTCAAAATATTGCTTTTAATTTAGTCACTGAGGAATATATGGGTTCAATGCATCCAAGATAAACGTTGCTACATGCAATTCGTAAATGCATATAACCAGACCTAAATCTCCCCTTTCAGCAAAATGGCATCATCTAGTAACAAAAGACTGCAACAAAGATCATATACTATACGTTGCCTTATCACGGCGCCTGGCAATTCCACATAACGTCTTTCCATTCAGATACCCACTGGGCCTGAGCTGGGAATTCAGTGGCAGCTAGCTGCTACGATAATTCGGCGGCAGCTAGCTGCTACGATAATTCGGCGGCAGCTAGCTGCTACGATAATTCGGCGGCAGCTAGCTGCTACCATAATTCGGCGGCAGCTATGGCCCACTGATGAACGGGGTTAGCGGGGGGAGGGGGCAGGGCCATGGGGCAGGGGACGGGGGAGCGGAACAGGGGTAGTCGGGGGTCTGGGGGGCAGAGGTCCACGTGCCTTCAGCGTTGGCTCCTTATCAGGACGGTCGGTTGAAAGGCGCCAACTAACTCGGTCAGCGCAGAGCCAACAGTCGACAAACTCGGTCAGTTCCACTAGGCAGGTCACGCGCGGAGGTAGAGCAGATAACGGGGACAATCAGCAAAACTGGGTCTGGGACTGGAGCTGGACTGGGACTGAAAATGTGACTGGGACTGGAGCAAGCCTGGGACTGGTACTAAAACAGGACTGGGTCTGGGTCTGGGTCTGGGTCTGGGACTGGGACTCGACTGGGTCTGGGACTCAGCCGGAACCTCACCGCTATAATATACGCGCGGCGATGACAATGCATTCAGCCCTGGGCCGGCGCCGGTCTGATTAAACCCACGAAGGGACTTAACTGGATGAATTGACTCTGGCTCTTCCTTTGAT
Source organism: Amphibalanus amphitrite (assembly GCF_019059575.1). Taxonomy (NCBI): domain Eukaryota; kingdom Metazoa; phylum Arthropoda; class Thecostraca; order Balanomorpha; family Balanidae; genus Amphibalanus; species Amphibalanus amphitrite. Next base: position 45,625 of record NW_024883105.1, on the reverse strand, counting down.
AGTGGATAACGGAGCTTGATTGAGATTGAGTGATTGAGCCATTCGGTGCGATGGAGCCCTCTCTCCTCATCAGAGCCTCTCCCTTGGCGCCCGACGGCCCGAGCCCTCTGCAGACGCGGCTGGGAGCTCGTACGCGTCGGCACGGTATGCGTCTGCGTAGGCCGCCGCCTGTGCGTGCTGCGTACTGGGTCCATCTTCTCCGCACGAGCTGGCAGAGACTGTTGCGTCAGACTGAAGGAGGAAAGGCGGTCAGGGCCGTTTTCGTTACTGGTATCCGGCCATCTCTGCGCCCATAAGTTGAGACATAAACGTTTAACTCAATCTCTTAGCGAATGTCAGAGACAGAGAAACGAGAAATGGACGGGCGAATGAATATCATGCAGCTTTGTTCAACACCATGCGAAACTGCGAAGATGTTTGTTGGGTCTAACCGTAGACGACTAACACGTGGGCATAAAAAACATTGGGGATCGCAGACTTGAGACAATGACCAAAAAGATAAGCTTATAAATACAATTACAAACCGACCCTACCTTTCTCGCCACTGAGAGTCCTAATATCTGCACACGATCCACTCAGGAGGCCTCTGGGAAACCAATGGTTTTCAAAGTTTAGAAGAGTGACAGAGGAGACACCCAAGGGCGTCTCAGATGACGTCGATGAAGTCTGAAGGCTCCTCATGACTAATGCGGGCGTTTTATTGACGGAAAGACAGGGAGGAGTGGTATGGGCTCTTCCAAGAAGTGCCGGGAGCTCGGAAGTTGTGGATTAATTTCGAAGAGAGTCGCACTCGCATCAACGCCTTGGACGATATCGACCGAGTCAGGAGACTTTGAGCTGTTTCAGGCAGCACCGAAACCAGAAATCTTGGACCATTTTATTTGTTTTCGAATGAGAAGATTTTCGCACGTTAGCATACATGTATTGTGTCATTTTCTTATGCAGTGATACACCTACCCACGCGTCCCAAGCCAAGGTCACGCAAAACTCACAATGACCTCCGTGACAGAAGGTGCCGTGACCTAAGGTCCCATTCATGAGGCAGGGTCGTAGTCGAAGAACGTGGGCTAGGACCTACTGGGGCTAAAATCAATATCCGTTTTCCCTTTCTGTGGTCTCCTGGGTCAGGATCTGGAGCTTCGTTTCTTGTGGTCCCACTGAGGGCAGAGCCAAAACTGGACCTCGTTGCCTGATGTCTCACTAAGCGGGGAAGGGTCATGTCTAATTCCTTGACCTCGAGCCCCACTGGGGGCAGCGCCGGGGTCAGACCCCGTTGCCCCAGGTCCCGCCGGGGCAGGGTCAAGGTCGGTTAGCACGGTCAGACGCTCGGTCGGCCTCCGCTGCCGGGTTCACGGAGAATCATCGAGTTGCACCGGCGGGCGGAGCTTCTCGGAACAAATGGGGAGAGTTAGGCCGACAGGCCCGCTGTCAGAATGCCCCAGTCATCACTGAAAACGTCCGATGGCGACAGCAATCGCAGCGCCCCAGGACGGCGGCCGTCGGAGTCGCGGCAGGAGCGACTTCCAACGGGGCTCTCCAGCCCTTCCAGATGATCGCTTGCCATCTAAAAGGTGATTGGGAAGCTGGCGCCCGACGACCGAAAAAGAATGTTTATGGACGCAATTTACGAGTCATGAAAAATATCGTGGGTTAAAATGCAAAATAATTATGCTGCCCATCCTGCTGTTCATAAATTGTTCGAGTTAATGAACTAGCCTTGACAGCAGGAGGGTATTAACATACACAGCGAACTGAAGGGCTGACGAGAGTAGACGGAATTGCCGAATAATGTAATATGCGAGTGCTCCGATAACGTGCATTGAAAACAAAGTATCAACCGAATGATGATGGCGTTATTGCCAACAATCCCTTATCCCCGGGCGTTCGTGAGCGCTCAGGTCGATATCAGCCCGGCGACTTGTTCAGTGTCAGTCGAACGTAACAAACAGGCCGTCTGGTGTCGGTCTCATGTCGTCGACGACCAGCGTCGGCGCCGGCGGCGCGGACAGACAGCGTCGGCCGTCGTCGCAGAAATATGGCGCCATATTTCGCGAAACAATCCGCGACATCCAGCTGACCCCGTGGCGCGCGACGACAAAGCACGCTTTCCTGAACTCTGTAACGAAATCAGGCCGGTTGGGTTTATCAGCGGTCGCGCCGCTGGTCGCTAACAATGACGTACCGCCGGCTCTGGTCGTTTGGCTGGCGGTGGCTTGGGTGGCGCGTGCCACGCTCAGCCACGCTCAGCCACGCGCTAGCCACGCGCCACGTCTCTGACTCAGCGCGTACAGGCAGCGGACGTCGGCGGGGCTCCAATTCGATGGTGATGACGATAGTTTGGCGAGCTCTGGTGGCTGGTTTCGACGCCCCCATCGGACACTGGACCAGGGTCAGCGGTCGAATTCGAGCCTCAAGTCGAGCTGGCACAAGGTGTTGGGAGGGTGACGTCTGGTGAGCAAGGATTAGAATAGAAAGGGCAGGCCGTGGTACTGGCCATCATAACTGACGATTTCCTTATCACTGACATCGGTATTTGGAGCAGGTTATCTTTGGAAAACTGTGCTCATATTAGTCTCTTTCCAGGATACATCGAAACATTTTAAAAGCAACACTGACAGGGACCCATTTTCAAGGGATTATATTGATTTATGTGTGACCTATATCTAACGCGCTGCTACCCACCTGAATAGAATCGCATACGTTATCTGTGCAACTGTCGTACTGACTTAAAAGTCACCGTCCAGCACAAGAAGAAGATCTATTCTGCTCTCCTCTACACCTTCCAGCCAACTAAACTCACAATCCCCCTCCTGGCACATCCACAGCTCGCAGACACACATCTCACATCATCACCAACCAATCGCGCTGTCATACGTCATATATCTCACATCATAACCAGCCAATCATGCTCCCATACGTCATGCCCGGCCCAGCTACTTGCAGGGTGTAACTCGGCCCTGCCGGCATCAGATGCCGGCGGCTATGACCAACGCTGGGTCACCGGTTCACAGCTCGACGCTGAAGCTGACTCACACTTATACGGCTCACATTCATCCTTGCGTCACGCTACATCACCCCCTGGTTCTGAAGAACCACATTACTCTACATGTTACATGTCATTCAATCAACGCATCAACTACATCCTCTGGCACACCATCGCCATATCTTTCCGGCTCTCTTCGAACACGCGTACCACGCCGCAGCGTCGCAGGCACGAACGTTTCACTCTCGTCTGCGGACACATCGGACCCGGTCGGTGGATCGGGGTCCGGGGACTGAGCGACGCTGGGCGGCCGCGTGTCCGACTCCGTCACATCACTCGGAGCTGGCGACACACACACGCCATCACACTCGCTGTCATCAGACCACTCCACCGTTGGCGCTCGCAGAGCCCCTGGCCTCGGACATTCAGGGACGGTCAACCGATGTCGGAGGTTTCGCACATGTCGTGGGACATTATCGACTTCGATTGTCTGGGCCGAAACGACGCCTGTCACAATACCCTCGTCTGACTTTACAAAACATCGGTCGCCCCGCCGCCGAACCCACACCTTGTCCCCTACCTGGTATACACCGGGTTTCTTCAGCGGCAGGGCGTCACCAGGCTCGTCTGAGGTTCTGCGGGGCGTCACGTCAACGTCTCGGCCAGGGTGTCGAAGCACCCCGTTGATTGGAGCTGTGGCCGGGTCACTGCCATCCTTCGGTGTCACGTTGTATCGATGGACTGCTTCAGCAACGGAGCAGGACTGCCGGGCCACCATCACTTTGATGGTACGATGATGGCGCTCGACGATGCCGTTCCCGCCGGGCTCGTAGGCAGCGCGGAACCGGATGGATACGTCCCAGCGAGCCGCGAACGCTAACATGACCCGGCCACGGAACTCTGTCGCATTGTCCGTGAGTATTTCCGCCGGGGCTCCACGCTCTAGAAACACGTTCTCCAGCTCACTCACAATCTCCAGAGCTCCTGCCCGGCGAAGCCGTCGCCATATGGCGTACCTCGACGGCCCGCAGTCCACCAGCGTCAGGTATGGGTGGCCGTGCACGTGGGTGACATCCATGGCCAGGCGATCCCACGTGCGTTCTGTTCCGAGTGACCCACCGGGCCAGCGCTCCGGCGCCGGGTCAATCGAGGCACACGTCTGGCATCGTCTGACCACGTCTCGCACAGCTGGTTTTGACACCCGCCTCACCCCCAGCTCACGTCGGGCGTACCACAACGTTCTCCTCACTCCTTGGTGACCGATGTTTTCGTGGATGGTGCGGATGTCACTCGCTGAGGCACTTGTGATGGCAGCGACAGCCACCGGTTGTGCTTTGGACGAATCAGTGGTTGGCTGGTCGGCAGTCTGCAGCCAGGCGTTGGGCACCCGCGTCACCTCATCAGCACGGTTGACCGCTGACGCGACCAGCTCGATAGTGACCTCCAGTTCGTACTCGATGACGAGCTGACGGAAAACAGCCACGCGCCGTCGGATAAGCATTTCGGACTGCGCCTTGGTTCGCAGCCTTGCCTTACCCGACAGCGCGTCACTCAGCCAGCGGTGCACCGTCACCGAGTCTGTCCGGAGCGTCAGGCGACGGAAGCCCCATGCTACCGCCAGGTTGACACCGTTGAGAGCGGCATCCAGTTCTGAGATATTGATGTGCACGTCCCTCTCCGATTCGGCACGCAGCCAGGACGCGTCCTCGATGATGGCGCCCGTGTCAGGGTCAGTGAGCACGACACCGCGGGCGATGGAGCTGGCGTCGGTCCACACCACGACGCTCGTCCCTGTCACACACCACTGGCCGCGTGCCGGGTCACATGCTCGAAACCGCCGTGACACCTCATCCACCTCACGTTGTAGTTCCTCGCTGACGATCGGAGTGTCCCAGTCCGGGCTGAGGCGGTTGGCAGTCCGCTTCATCCATGCAGCGGCCGGCCGCAGCCAGCCTGCGACCGGCACATGAGATGTCAGCTGGCCGGCCCACGCGAAGACAGATCGCCGCGTTAGCACGGGTGGAGCCTGCGTTGGTGACTCCCCGTCCCTACTCCACTGGAGTGCCGGCCCGTCGCTCTCGGCGACACGAAGGCCCAGCATACGTGCACCGGTCGCGACCCGCTCCGGCGGCTTGCATGTGAGCCCGAATCGAGCGAAGTGCTCGGCAACCTCATCAGCCGAGACCACCGCTTCGTTGACCAGCAGATCATCGGCGTAAGGCAGCACTGCCTCTGCCAACCCGGGGCTCTGTGCGAGCACCTTCCTGACCACAGCCTTCATGATCAGAGGCGCGATACTGAGCCCAAAGCCGACCCTGGTCAGGCAGTACCGCCGCCCTTGCACGATGACTGTCTGGTACGGCCACAGGGCCGGGTCCACACGAAGCTGAAGAAAAGCTTTCTTCAGATCCAGGACAGCGACCCGGCGTCCGTGACGTCGCCACCTTCGCAGCTCTTCCACGCAGACGTCAGCGTCGGCTGTGTGACGTGTCAGGTGTTGATTGAGTTCCCGATAATCTAACACCGGCCGCACCTTGTCCTTCGCTGCCTGAGTAACCACCATCAACGGGATCAATCCCTGTGCGGGACCGTACATCGTCTCATCGTATTCGCGCAGCCAGCCCTCACTAATCCACAGCGCCAGCTCTGCATCGAATTTTTCACGCGCACAACTCGGCACACCGTACTGAGCTATCGAGTTTCCAAGCGGGGGCGGAGCCACGCCACCGGCCCATTTCCAACGGACTGTCCACACATCATCGAACACAGCCGTGAAGTCAGTCTCGTCAATCCTTAGCTCCGGCTCCGTGTCGACCGCTCGACACACCTCCCGCTCCGGCGGGACCTCACGCTGCACCACAGCAGCCGTGTCGACCGCACGACACACCTCCCGCTCCGGCGAGGCCTCACGCTGCACCACAGTAGCCGTGTCGACCGCTCGACACACCTCCCGCTCCGGCGGGACCTCACGCTGCACCACAGCAGCCGTGTCAACCGCTCGACACACCTCCCGCTCCGGCGGGGCCTCACGCTGCACCACAGCAGCCGTGTCGACCGCTCGACACACCTCCCGCTCCGGCGGGACCTCACACTGCACCACAGCAGCCGTGTCGACCGCACGACACACCTCCCGCTCCGGCGGGGCCTCACGCTGCACCACAGCAGCCGTGTCGACGCTCGCAACTGGGTTGTCGCTCCCGAAGCGAACGGATCCTCCACTTACACTCACGCCCTGCAGGGCGTCAATGCCGGTCATGCCCAGCAACACGTCTACGCCCAGCAACCGGGCCGGTACGACGACCGCCCGCACACTCACTGTCGCCCCGCGCACTCCAAGGCTGACCACAGCCCGCCCACAGCACAGCACCGGGCTGTCGTTGACAGCGACCAAGCTGGCGTCACTCCGCTCCCAGCAGGACACCATGCCCTTCCACACCACTGTCTCGCTGCACCCTGTGTCGACGAGTGCTCGGCACTTGCGCCCATTTACATTGATGTCGATGATGGGGGCTCTTGGGTCACTGCGGCAGCTGGCGACGGCGGAGCCCGTGGCGCTGATGTAGCGCCGTCGCCGTGCCCGTTTGGGCAGAGCCGGGCGATGTGGCCTACCTGGTTACAGGTCCAACACCGCAGTGGTGGACGGCGACCCGTCCCTCTGGCTCCCCGCTGCTGCTGTACATATGATGGCGGCGGCTGGACGACAGCCACCGATGCAGTCGCTCTCTCCCTGGCCGCCATCGCCAACGTTGACCTAGCGACGGCGACGGCTCGCTCCAAGGAGAGAGTTTCATCTCCAGCACTGTTACGTACTGTTAGCCGCACCTCCGGCGGCAGACCTTGCAGGAAGTGCGTCGTCATCACTTCGTTGGACACTGAACCTATGAGGGATATCAGCCGCTTGACTGATCCCAGGTAGGCATCCACAGACTCGCCCGGTTGTAGACGTCGGTGATACAGCTCATACATAGCCGCGTCGGGTCCCAATGCAAATGCACGATGCAGTTTTTGGCGGACGATTGCAGCATCCCGCTGCTCGGTGGAGGAGAGGGTGGCCCACACCTCGTACGCCTGGTCCCTCAGGCGTGTGGGTATGACAGCGGCCAGTGACACACGACGCAGGGCACACAGCTGTGTCGCCTGCTCCAGCCATCTGACGACGTCACCGCTGCCGTCGAACTCCGGTATTGCCCGCAGATCGAATGCAGGCGCAGGAAACTCTGGTTCCATGGTATTGGTACCAGCTACCGGTGCACCACTGCCCTCTTCTACGTCAGACATAATCACAACACTTAGTCGAGAAGGCCGAAATAGCTTGTCGTACTGACTTAAAAGTCACCGTCCAGCACAAGAAGAAGATCTATTCTGCTCTCCTCTACACCTTCCAGCCAACTAAACTCACAATCCCCCTCCTGGCACATCCACAGCTCGCAGACACACATCTCACATCATCACCAACCAATCGCGCTGTCATACGTCATATATCTCACATCATAACCAGCCAATCATGCTCCCATACGTCATGCCCGGCCCAGCTACTTGCAGGGTGTAACTCGGCCCTGCCGGCATCAGATGCCGGCGGCTATGACCAACGCTGGGTCACCGGTTCACAGCTCGACGCTGAAGCTGACTCACACTTATACGGCTCACATTCATCCTTGCGTCACGCTACAGCAACTCATTGGAAAAGCATGATTCATTTGCAACATGCTAAGCAAATTACAGTCTTCACCATCGGCTGTTGCCGACTGGGCTGGCGAACCATCAATTTCCTCTGCAGGCAATCACTTCACCGTATAAATTAGAGACCCGAGCCAATTCGGTAAAAGCCAGGAAAATTAGGCACCCGGCACCCCTGTCTGTAAGAGTAATTCGTCATCGAAAATGAAAGCGAGAGTAAGAAATCCGACTGCCCAGCGTCTCCTGGGGTTGGTCGTAATAAGTGGCGTGTCTCTACACTGATAATCGCCTGTTATCACCATTGCGATCAGAAATCTCGCTTAGTGTTGGTCGCCCCAGCTTCTAAGGCAGAAACGATACGCGAGAACCACGGACCACGCCTGTGCAACACCACAACTTTGAATTACGCGCCAGTCAATTTCAGTTTTTGTTCCGTTCCGCTCAACCGCAGACCGTATGCCTCGTTCGACATCTTCATATTATCCAAAAACTGATCACGATACTGGTTGGAAAGCATGTCCGCATGCTTGACAAAGCCGTCAGCGTTCATTTTATTGTCACAGTTCGCACTGTTGGCTGCTTTACCAGTGCACTGACTGCATTGAGTGCCAATTAGACTAGCACACACAACGGTTCCGGCCGAGTCTAGACAATGAGACAAAGCAGTCGGCACGGACCCGCCGACACTCGGTCGAGCACGGATCACAGAGAGAAGTCACCGTGACGGGTCACGACAGAGACATGCGTCATGTCACGACATATGTCACGTTACACCATGCTACGTCTGACAGGCGGAAGCAGATGACGGTTCGGGGTAAGCCCGTACATATTGTACATTGTACAAGCCTGTCAAAGCTTCAAGGAGTCTTCAAGACTTTCAACAGTTCATGTTATGTAGCTGTGTCAGCTGTCTGCACAAAACTTTGAGCTGGTGACTGCTACATTGTCATGTGCGTGTCTGATTACCAACTACATTTTCGCGAATACCGTCCATCTTGCGATTTATTACTGATCTTTAGAAACCAACGCAGATCTTTCAAGTTCGACTTCGAGTCTTGAGGTTTCGAGAACTTCCTTATTCTATCTGCGTTGTTTCGTCATGCATATCGGACCTTAGTCTCTCTCCAGATCGGACGTCAGTCTCTGTGACCTGTGCTCTTCCCAAGGTCGCCAGTAGCCGGCAGCGCGCCGCACCACCCTCCCCGCGCCGGAGATCGCCTTCGGTGCGGCGTAAATCGCCGCTAATGCCGAGCCCACTGCGGCCATTACGGCGCACCGCGTGATAATGGCGGCCGGACCGGCGCGGGGGAGGGGAAAGAGGTCACGGGGGTCGGGTCAGCCTCAGCGCGCCGGCCGGTTAGTCTAATGACACGGGTTACGGCCGGGGGCACATAGCAGACCTCTCAGGGAACACGCTCTGCGCCGGAGGCCCGCCGCCCGGCCAGATTAAATTCGCCCGGATCGACTTTATTACGAGCCCGGACCGCTTGTCTTGGCCAAGTTGACACGGTGCTGATGAGCCAGTGAGCTCGAGCTGCGAGGGGCGCGAGGGTTCATCAGGCGACCCCAGACCCGCGCCACCGTCAGATGACCAAGGTCTCCGCTAAGGGACCTCGGTGTCGGCCCTATGACCACAGCCCTTGTCAGATTACAGGTCAGGGTAGCTTCTCAGACAGTGTTCGATTTTAAAGGAATCGACCGGATATAGTAGGGTCAATGAAACCTTGGGCTGCATACAATATCTTGACGGGTCACAGAACAGCAGCCACGAGCTGTAGCATTGGTGTGAGGACTGCAGTGCAAACGCATAACCCCGCAGCCTGCAGTCCACACCACTTAGCACCTGCCTGGTAACTGCTCGGTAGCCATCAGCTCGAGGTTGGGGGGACGCACGAACGTCAGCCCAAGAACACAAGATCGACCCGTAACCAAGTCATTGCACTATAAAGAACTGCCGAGTGGAAGGCAGCCTTTCAGTTTCCGTGCTTTCCACATCTAGGTAAGACGGGTATGGTTATTCATGATAAACTTTATCTAGACGTCTCGAGTTTTGATTAATAACTGACTGACTATTGAGCCACTAGTGGGTCGATTGCCATAGTTTCCGACAACCAATGGTTTGCCTCCCGATTACTGCAGCCTGACCACAGAAATACCAACTGAATGAAGAGATATTCGATCATGCATTTCTGTCAAGTCCGACTGGCACTCATGACACAGTGTCATAATGGAGACATGACACAATGACACAGCTGTGCCCTGTCAATTACGGAGGAATTCTCCATGCGGCCGAAGTTCGGCATTTGCCAGTTTTCCTCGCCTGTTGATCAGAAATGGTGGACCATTTGCTGCACTGCACAATGCGCCGCAGATGCGACGATTGCGGAGCGCGGCGCGATGCGGTGAATGATGCGATGCGTTGCATGGTGGTGCAGTGCGGCAACTGTTGGCGCAATATTGGCGGGGACGCAATACAGAGCCAGAGAGATGTAACTTGGCGTTGAGTTACCTATATTTTGCATAAGTCTGGTATCTACACATAACACAATACACATGCATATAATTTAACAGCATCATAGTCTGCTGTCACTTGTCAGCCAATCATTATCATCGCTCTCGAAAAAAAGATCGTTTGATCACACTGGCAGATCCAGAGAGGGGGGGGGGGAGTTGAGGCAAATGCCTTCCCCCTCCGTAACGCCCGAAATCGACGAAAATAAGCAGCTCTTTTTATAATAAAGCAAAACTAAACAATTTTTATTATGAAAATGTTGTTTTAAACTGCACAACAGTGCGTAAGGAATCGAAATCCGATGAGTTTTTGGAATTTGGAGAAACTTTTTTGGCGTATGCCCCCTGCACCGCAACTTTCTGGATCCACCCGCGCTCGATCATATACGGCTCGAATAAGCTCGAAGCAACTATAATCTCGTAATTTTTCGAGAACAGCCAAAAGCTGCTTTTGAAGAAGTGCCAAAACAAAAATTACTGTCAACGCTAAGCAGACATGTGACTTCATTGAATTAAAGGCAAACCTTTGCAGTGCAGACACACCCAGTACCGAATATTGCGGTGATCATTGGCCTCGCCCTGTGAGCGTGGATTTGTGGTGACATCGATAGAGAGGCGTGGTCATTGCGTCACCCTGACCGATCTACCACCGGACGTAAAAAGCCCAACCGGATACCTGGCAAAGGAATTCAGGTCGCAGAAACATAGTCCAGCATTCAAGCGCGAGGAACCCAAATACCAGGCTATTTTTCACGAAGAATTATAGCCCAGCGGAAAACCAACTCACCACATCATCATCATCATCATCAATTTATTACAACATCCTTGACGGACAAACACATATACATGTACACATACACATACACACACCTATACCTACATACACTACGAGTACGAGTACAGTAGTTTGATTACGGAGCGAGCGAAGCGAGCGGAGTCTCATACTGAATTAAGGGAAAATCCTGAGTATGAGCGGCCGGCCGGCCGGCCGGCCGTGGGGACGCTCTTCAAAAGCTAATATCTTAGGAACGGGACATCCGATTGACAAGCGGTCTTCTTTACTGAATGTCACTTGGACGTAAAAGTTCTGTGGTGTGATGGCCACCATGCGTTCTTGCCAACCACCGCACGTGGCGCGTGGTAAAGTTGGACATTTTTTAAGAACCCCCAAAATTGCAACTTCAATAACGGCACAACGGCTGGGCCGATTGAATTGAAACTCGGTACACAGTTAGGTCTCCATCAGATAATTCATCTGCATGTGTTAAGGTTGGGGTGCTGCTGCACGTGCGCACGTGCAGGGGTCGTTTCCAGATCTCGAGAACGGCTGGACCGATGGCGCTCAAATTTGGTACACGGTTAGGGACCAGTTAGTAGGGTGCCGTGCACAAGTCAGTTGGGACCCATTTTGCACGTGCGCGCGTGCAGGGTGCCGCTTCCAGATCTCGAGAACGGCTGGGCCGATTGCGCTCAAATTTGGCACATCGCTAGAGACCGGTTAGTAGGGTGCCGTGCACAAGTCAGTTGGAGGTACCCCCTCGAAATTTCGCACGTGCAAGGCCCACCCTCTCGCTCGCTCCGTTAGTCGCCCCATAAGGCGTTATACTGGTAGGTATGTTTTGAGTATACAGACCCTTTCGTGGGTCTGTAAACACAAAACACAAGCCTCTCGGCAACCATAGAAACCACTAACTACTCCCAAACAACGTTTACGTAATGCAAAAACACGGCTATCTCTAGCCACAATACCACCGGCTCAACTATCAGTTTTCGTTCTACCACGATATCCATATTTCCCTGAATCCTGCACAAGCTCTTGGCACCTCCCTCTGCAATTCGACCAGACAGTCTTCAGGCCAAGGCCCTTCAGTCTTACCTCCGCAATGACATATCATATCCAAGATATATGATAAATAAGAATATGATAGTATGGCACCCAGCACAATTTGCGCTTTTCCAACTTCTTCCGCGCTGCTTCAAACGAAGCGAAAGGACGGGCAGCATGCTGCCAACAAAACAGACGACAGTCCCATGCACACCAGCCGACTGTTCCCAGGCGTTATACGCCTCAGGGCATTCTGAGGGTCCCAGGGCGACGTAGACAGGCGCTGCTTGCCACAGCCAGACGAACGGACAACATCCATCTGTGGCGACCGGTCGCCGCTCGGAAGGCGCGCCTCGCCGCCCGTCGCCCACTGCGGAGAGCCCACAGACAGTGAACGATGACCGTCGCGGACGACGCAGCTTGATTGAAAGCGTTAGACGCGACCCGAAACACAAGAACACACGGCGAATGCGGAAGCGGTGGCGAAAGAGAGGAGGAGCGACGGGGAAGCGCAGGTCACAGTGTAAGGACAGAGGATGGGTCTGAAAATCTACTAGAGGTTCTTCCGTTTAGTGAAAACATGAGACGTTTTATTGGATTAGAATAATACATGTCGAAAGAATTAAATAGCTCGAGTAGCCGTTCGATTGAAGGAAAAGGCTGTGGTAGGCGGGAGCAGCCCCCGTTCACGAGCTTCAGAATTCCTTTACCGTGACGTCATCACGGCGCATGAATTTTCCTTCACCCATAGAAATGCATGCAAAGCATGGTGTGTTTCAGGCGGGCTAAGGAGAAATCTAAGGCCTACATGTGTTCAAAAGACGTACCACTAAGCCAATGGATTCGTCTCATTACGATAAATGGGGTTGAAATAGAAAAAATCGGCCTATATTTGACTAAAATGGGCCTATCAAATGGTCCTTGCAACTCATAATGAAGGATTTCCTCTGCGTTAAAAAAAAATGTTTCTTGTGATTTTTATCAGCTACAGGGGAAATCCTTCATAATTGCTACCAGATTACTACCATATTCCCTCGCATTTCTGTTGCGCATTGCCTCACAAATCAGAGTTTTGTGAAGTTTATATTAATTTAATTGTCATATTTCGACTGATTTTGGCGATTTTCAATTATTTCAACGCAGCATGGATCAGATAGCTCTCATAGTTTGCTGAAGAATGTGGCTTTTGCTTGGTTATTTTCAAGTTATCTGTGATTTGGTGCGCCGTGATCGTAGCATTATACAAATTAACCTATATCAACTTTAAAAATTGAATCAACTTTTGAAGTGAAGTTCAGGTGAAAAATCAAAAGTTCAAGCATAATAATTCTTTAAACATAATGATTGTGCCCGCGACTCGATATTATTTGGTTGCGGTGATCGTCGTCGTGGCGGCGGCGAGAGTCGGCGCGGCGCTGGGCGAGAGTCGGCGCGGAGCTGGGCGCCGCCGTAATGGGTGATGCCCGATACTGATATACGTGGACCGCGCCAGACAGAAAGAGAGGAAAGAGTATGTTATGATTTAATTGATATTTATGGTTCAGTTATGACCTAAATAATGTATTGTTGTGTTACTGCATTCTTTTGTTACTGATTTATATTTATTTATCGTAACTTTGGCTGTGATATTTAGTGTGCCTTTTATCTTTTACCTTTTATCTTCTTTATTATTTATATACACTGTGCCTTTTATGAATGAGCGCCATGATTGTAGTATCGCATGTGTTTACTCGACTGATTGTGTTATTTTTGTGTATTTTCAGTTTTTACGTAACCACCATTGGGCGAACATTAGAATATACCTGTAGTCAGCACTGAATCTTCTTTTGTGAGCCAGAACAATGATGCAACATGTGTCTCCCAGATGGAACTTATATTTCAATTAAAAACTGAAAATGGAAAACAGAAGATGGATCTGCGGAGTTACTGAGATCACAAGGTGCTCTTGATTGTTGGTAATTGAAGATGTTGAGAGAAGTTGTGAATCTGCATACCAGTCCTGACTTGCTTGATTGTTTAAAACTATTTTAATTCTCATAATTGTGTAATGTGTAGTGACTGTGCACACTGCGCAGCACATGTGCGCAGAAATGTGCAGGTGGCTGGTAGGTGGGTTAAACTTCGGAGATGCGAATTTGGATGTCAGTTATAAAATTAATGGTTATGCCTTGTAGAGTAAGCTCTGCTGTTTTTTTGTAATTGTCTTTTTTATAATTGTAACCTACAATGCTGTTAGTTTCATTTTTATTTAAATGCTCGACCAGAATTTGCACTTGTTCATGCATGAATGGCTAAGTTTGGGGTGTTTATTCAACCCTGACTGCTCAAGTTTTTCAAAGGCACATGACACAGCACGGCTAGATCAGCTGGTACCTACCTGTTGACTATTTTTGTTTTTGGTGGTGATGTGTTTGCTGTTTGTCTTTTGCAAGGTGGTCAATGAAATAAAATAATGCATTATTTTGGAATGTTTCCTTGACAGAAGCCAGGAGCCGGATTGATGTGTGCTGGTGAATGAGATGGTTCAAAAGCATTATCTGATGTTTTTCAATGTGCATAAGCCATAACATCCCTTTCATACGCTGAAGTTTTAATAGCTTCTCAGTCTCTGTCATTTTCCTGAAATATTGGTGTACAGTAGGTAAGAGATATCAGTACCTTCTCAGTGATCCTCAGAGGTACCTGCCTTCTGCTGGATGAATATTCAATTGGTTGGACGAAATGGACAGGTAGCCTTATGATAATTACCGGGGTTACATGAGCAAGTAAATGCGTATCAGGAACGGATTTTCCTATTCGCTCACCATTGTAGTCCGTTTGTAGTGCGTATTAACTCTGCTCATGTAACCCCGAGCAATGTAATGTGAAATCTTATTTCAATAAAACTTTGAAAATGAAGTTCTAATTATTCACATGTGCATACATTTTTGATGACTAAGAAAGTTTTCCACAAGAGTAGAAAATGTGGGAAAGTCTATCAAATAACACATTCTGAAGGCTCAATGCTGACAGAGTGCTGCCTCAAAGAATAACTGACTTGCTGGGTTACGAATATTTCTTTATTTTAATTTTCAAATGTAATGTACAATACATTGCAGTGAAATAACAAAATAATGCAGTAAAATAGTATTGGCGACGATCAAACAACACGTGCGCCATTGATGTCTGCAAAAATTGCTACCAGATTGCTACCAAATCCGTGACGTCACCACGGCGCCTTTATTTCCCTAGTGAACCAACCTGAGTAGTAAAGTAATCTTGGGCGGGAGGTATGTGGGCTGTGTCGAGCAGTGGGTGGAAAGGATGTAGACGTAAAAGCAACACAGCATGATGGACTAGTGACGAATCATGTGAAGTCAGAAGATCATTTTGGAGACGAAAATTGAGTCTGTGGTGGTCAATAAGCCCAGAACAACGCTGGATGGCCACCGCACTAATTCGGGTTATGTTCGGCCACGGTCTCTGTCAGCCTCCGTTCGATTGTGCTTGTATATTGCATAATAATACGCAATGTAGGCAGTTGCAAATCGTCCCAATGTCTGTTGTTCGGTGTCCACCACCTAGACGCCAACTGTCGTCCACTGCATTGGTCACCGGCCGGCCCCATCCCACCCACGGGAGCTCTCCCGTCGCTACGTGACCGTTAGCTGACCCATCGGCGGACTCAAACAGACGGTCTGTCTGGGTTGCGGCGGCGGGGTACGGGCGGGGGGACGGGGGCACCATGGGTGGAGAATGTTTGAAAAAGTTACCCCGGCCGGCGACCGAAAGTCAGAAAGACGATGATGCACAAATATTTGTCAACGGTTATCAACAAACCCCTATTCTGTGGCATGGAACAATGGATGTCTGCCATTACGAGTTATCCAATGTTTTATTTGCAGTGATTTAGCTCGAATTTTTTAATGGACCGATTGACAGAGCCGGGGGCCCACGCTAAGCAGAGCTTGTTGCGTAGGTAGACCCCGAACCCTACCGTCCGATCGCGCAATTCTGGGTAACGGGATAATTTAGATGCCAAAGTTTAACGTGCCCTTCAAAGCCGGACACGGCCTGTCCCACTCAACTGACTTCAGCTGGCTGCGGCTGCTCCCACCAACCGCAGACCATCACCGTCAGGAGTCTCAAATATCGAGCGCCGGAGCGACTCGAACCCGGGCTCTCGGGAGTCCATTGCCTCTACCAACTGAGCTACGGGACAGACTTATGTTATGAACTTTGAGAAAAGTCGTTGGAGAACGCTAAAATCAGAGGAATTTGGCTTTTATTATCTATGGTGATTTTACGATTGAGCTTGCCTAAAGCTTGACCAGATTTCTCTGATCACGTTTGTCCCTCTTTCAAACGTCGTTCCGCTTTTCGCCTCGCAGCCCAGTAGCCGAGTTAGAAGGAGCGTGAAACGCCGACCGCTCGACTCAACGTGTTACGATAGGGCCACCACCCTGGCGCGGGTTAAGTTGGAGGAGCCTTGAGCCCCAGCCCCCAACAGCTCGTCCTTCTATCTCACTGGACACTGATATTACCCTCGTCCTCTCTTGTGATGATATTGCAGTGCCATCTTACGATAACGGCCCTTAAATATGATTTAGGGTTGTTAGATGAAACTTGTCGGGCTGCGCGATGAAAAAAAATTGAGAGCATAGAAGCTCCAAAATGAAAATAAAGTAAATTTTAAAAAATCTTTCAAGGTAGATAAGAATAATGAGAGACACTTTTATAGGTGGCAGTTTTTCGCATGGAGATAGCTTTTAGGATTTACAAAAGTGGACAAAGTTACCCCGGCCGCGCCGGGGTAGGCTGAAAGTTACCCCGGCCACGGCCGGGGTGGCCGGGGCAGGTTCTCCACCCATGGGGGGCACAGGTGAGCTGCCAATCCCTGCCGAGTTGCGATGGCCCGGTACGCCTGCACCAGCCGTCTGCAGCGATGGCGTGTGCCCGGCCCAGCCAGCAGCCGCCAGGTGAACCCAGGTCAGCTAATCTCCCATGACCGGCGCCGATCATAGCCGTCTGGCCGCACGCGCGCGCCGCGCTATCGTCGTTTCCGGCGCGGCGGCGGCGTCGGCGGCGCTCGGCTCTCCCCCGCGCCACCGCCGCCGCCGCGCACCCCGCCCCACACGCCGCCGTTGCTTACTATGTGAGTTAGGTGGCCTTCAAACTTCAAACATCGGCCCGTGTTGTTGACCAGACGGCCGCCGCGACACTAGCGCCATTGCAACGCGGCGGCCGGCAGGCGAAGCTGCGACAAGGAGCCGCGGCAGGGCGCGGACAAACAGCCGGGGTGGGCAGAGGCGGAGCCAGGGTCACGGGCAGGGAAGGTCCGGAAAGGTTAGAGGTCATGGCAGGGGTCAGTCAAGAGGACAGGAACACGGCACCGGTCAGGTATAGGGAACCCTGGTGAAGGCTACAACAGAGGACACGGGCTGGTCCTAGCGATTGCAGGGGACGCCGGAGGTCATAGCCCCCGACGGCCGACAAGGAAGGTCAAAGGTCATCCTCAGCTCACTGGTGAGGTCATGCTGTTGCTGGGCGGGCGTCTCCGTCTGATTTGAACGGCTATTCTGAAGGGGAGAGATACTAGGCAACAATGGTGAGTTCAGAGTTAGTATGAGGTAGCCGGTAAGGTGGCGGATGGGGAGGTGCAGCGCAGGCGCACTTCTGCACCCACTGACCTTTTTTATCCGAGCATAGGTACACCGTAAATAAGTGACTGAAAGCTACGAAATCATCCCGCAGGCTTATGATATAAAAAGTCCATTTTGATGCATCTGTCTTTTTTATCCAATACACAGAGCTAGCCTACCCTTATCCCATATCACACTTTCCTTTTTCAGACTGACGTCACGGGTCACCCCGGTGTCAAAATGGCAACTAGGAGGTGCTTTTTCAAAAGAAATATCGATCACCGAGTTCACCGTTTGTCCCTGCTGCCTGCCCCACCGCGGCACACTCGTCCCGGCGAACATTTTTTTCATCCCTGATAAAACTGAGACACCAACTCTTGTTCCGTTTTCTAGTCTCAGAAATCACAACCCAGGCAACCGACGCTCTGCCCTTTGAGCCAGAGTTCATCTCTGCCGATGATTCATATGTAAAATCGCCCGCTCCTTTGCACTCGCCGTGAATGGCTATTGCCTTTTGGCGGGCGGTAACCCATTGCGGCTATCGGCCGCGCTAACTGCACAATGGCCCTATAACGAATCAGTGCCGAGCCGATCTGGTCGAGTGTGATGGTCGCCACAGGGCGGAGGCCGCTCCCTCACCTCGGTGGTATGGTAGCCAGTCACCGGGCCGCGAGCGGACACAGGAAGCGCGACCTTACCGAGCGGGAGTCGTGAAGAAAGAGAATAAGAATATGACAGGCTTGGATATTGTCATGGTAGTCGTTGCAACGTAATGTGCAATGTTCAGTTAATATTGTTATTGTAGATGTTATGTTAGATGAGGTAAATAGTGCCAATGTGAAGCTTCACGAGCTAACGGTGAGAAATTCGCATTTGATGCAATTTAAACACGAATACGGCACTGCGCCTATCCATGCAACAGACCAAAAAAAAACATGTTCACTCTTGCGTTCTGGTGGGATGCATGAGATACTCGCCGGCTAGCCCAGAAGGTCCAACGATTGATGTTTTTCTTTTGATATCACATAGCCCCCATGCAATGCACGTGTTATGTAATGTACCGACTTTGAATTTATAAATTCATAAGTTAAATTTGATAACTGACCGTTATACTCTTACATAACGGTTCCATCAGAGACCAGACTCGCAAGAGCTCACAAAGCGAACGAGAAACAATGATTTTTTAAACAATTCACTTTACAACACAATTGCATTTCGTTTCCGGGGTGCTTTCCACCAGAGCGAGACGTTTCAGGATATTGCAGAGATAAGCGCTCACAAAACGTCAAAAGTGACATGCGCTCCATTTTTGCAAGGTCATTTTCTGGCAAAATTGGATGATACGAATCGGGGTGCTGGCCTGCCAGGCAGGGGCGGATCCAGCATTTTGCCAAGGGAGGGGCTATTCCGAATCGGGGGCCCCCCATCGATGGGGGCCCTACCTACCCCCAAAAGTTTAAGCCTGGATTTCGTCCACTTTATTTTTGGGGGCCCCCTATCATGCTTTTTTTGCAAAAAAAAAAGAAAATGAGAAAGTCGCCCGGGGGGGGGGCGCTATAGTCCCTATCGCCCCCCTGGATCCGCCCCTGCTAGGAGGCCTTGTATGTGAACTAGGAAGCCCTCTGTGATAGCTAGGAGGCCCTCTGTGCAGATGCGAGCGCAGGCCCTCAGTACAGACTTGGAGACCCTTTGTGTGGATGCGAGTGGAGGCCCTCTGTGGAGATTAAGAGGTTCTGTGTTGGCGAAGAGGATATCTGTGCAGGCTTGGAGTCCCTCTGTGCAGGATAGGAGACCTTCTGTGTGAGTTAGGAGGCCCTCTGTGTTGGCTAGGAGGCCCTTTGTTCGGATGCGAGTGGAGGCCTCTGTGTAGGCTAAGAGATTTTGTGTTTGTTAGGACATCTGTGCAGGCTTGGAGGCCCTCTGTGCAGGTTAGGAGGCCCTGTAAAAGTGGTCATCTCTGTGAGTATAAGAGACCTCCAAGTTATGAAAAGCTTTACCAATCTTCTAACAAAGAAGTCTTCTCAGCTAGTCTTCTAAGAAATAACTAAGTGGGTAGGTTAAAAAAAAACTCATCGGATTTCGGCCACTTTATTTTCAGGAGGCCCCCTTTTCAGCTTTTTAACTTTTTATTTTATTTTTGAAAAAAAAATCGGCCAAGGGGGGGGCCATGGCCCCCATGGCCCCCCCCCCTTGTATCCGCGCCTGCTGCCAGGGAGCGGTAGGGAAAGTGAGGGGAGGCGTGGGATGAGTAATGAAGCACCATTGTACAGACCATTTTCCGTTATGCAGCCCGCAGGTTGCAACAGTGACAATTTGATATCATCCTGGTGGTGAATTATTATTAAGCGTATGTGTGTTTGTGTCTGCATTTGTGTCTCTGTGTTTATTTGCGCTCTTTAACCCGGCGGCCGCTGGGCCTCCGCGCCACCCGCCGGCTGCTGGGGGGCATATAGTTGCCCCCCCCCTTACTTCTGCGACGATATCGTCGTAACGCGAAGAGATAGAGAAGCGAAACCTTGCACACATCTTCCTGAATACCTAGCCGAGGCTGTGTCCAAATTTGGTGTGGATCCCGTTTGAAATGACGTCACAGTGACGTCGTAAGTGAAATTATAGATTTGCGACTCTCATATTCCTCACGATACATCAGATATATGGGACCGAATATAAAGGGTCGATTATTGGTCAGAAACTTGATAGAAGTGTAGTTAGATGTTTTAGGATGACAGCAGGTGCTGTCTAGTTCATTTACAGTTGAGTTTCATGCTCAGCGTCATCAGAAATGGTCCATATCGGAAAACGACAAAACTTTATGACGTCACTGTGACGTCATCTTAGGTGCTACAACCACCAAACTTTCCTCAAACATTGCCTAGGTATTCATTTGAAGCTAGGCCAAGTTTCAAGTTCGTAGCTCATCAGGTTTCGGAGATATTTCACAAAACGTAAAGGGGGGCAACTTTATGCCCCCCCCCCCCCCAGCGGCTCGTGGGCTAAAGGCACATGTCTGTCTTTGGGTGGCTGGCCCGCAATGGGTTATGGGACGGGCGCATTTAATTAAGGATTTCGCCCCTCCCGCAGCGCTCGCAGACGTAACCATTTTCATATGCAAAACATTTTGTGTGAGCAGTACACAAATTGAAGTGAACAACGCACATGTAATCGAATCTTCGACGAGTCTTTGTTTTTAGGAAATTGCAGAGTCTTTCTGGGGTGTATGCTACTCCACAGCTTCCAATACCACCCTCCTAGATCGGCCACTGGCTGTCTCTGTCGGTGTTCTGTCTGCCTGTATGCAGTCTGTCTGTCGCCCGTCCTGAGCTACGCGCTGCCGCCCCGTTGCCCGTCGGCCCTGTAATGGAGACTCACCATTGGCGTCCGGGATGACACGGTTATGGGGCGTGGCAGGCGCGATCGTCTCAATTCAAGCGGCACCATCACTTCGCCGGCAGCGACGCCGCTGCCAGATGGGCTGCCATATCGCAGGAGAAATGTGCACAACCAGGAACACCACTGATACGGTGGGATTAGTTCGTGTCGTGAAGGTAGCTCACATGCAGGTGGTTATTCCATTTTTATGTTTATTTCTGCATAAGGTCAGCATCGGAGTTGATTGCAAGCATTAGTGAAGTCAGATATTTGAAGATATATTTCGATAATGTCTTTTGCATATTAATTGATTAGTTGATTAGGTACTTTATCTGATTGATAGCTCTGATAATGACTTGGTAGGTTCTCATAAACGCCTATATTCTTAACCCTCGCCGGACCTATTGGTTTTCTACATACGCGCCGGCCGAGGGGGGGGGGCGGGTACGACCCCCCCCCCCCTCGCCGTTTCGCCCCTGGTGGAGCTAGCGCGTCGCGGAAAAAACGAGCGTGTGCGCCGTTACGAGACGCAGAGATTGGTACCCGATTTTAAGGTCCTAGGTCAACCGGTGACCTCTGAGGTCAGGTCAAGTGCCCCAGGGTACGGTTCAGTTTTTGGTGAATAACTTCGCAAAAAACGGCCGCAGAGCGCCGATTTTGGCAGCATTGTGTTCGCCTCGCTCAGGCGCGTCGAATGATATACCTTTTGTCCGGGTCAGGTCAACTTGGGGTTTTGACCTCAGGTCAAGGTCAGGTCAGCACCCCCAGGGCACGAAGTTGGTCGAAAGAGGTCATGTCGTATATCATTCGATTCGGCAGGCCTTCCTGAGTCCATTGGTGCCTTTCCCGACTCGCTAGCTCAATTTGATCAAGAGTTATTGACGAAAAACTAATTTGACCTTGATGACGTCATAAATGACGTCACGCAAGGTCAACATTGCAAAAGTGACGCATCTAACCTTGCAAGGAGTGCATCAAATCACGATTCTGTGTGCTTGAGATAGTTGGAGATCGTTCCCGGCGCCAGAATAGCAGTTTGAATTTTTCCCCATTGACTTATAATGGTGAGGTCACGAAAATGACCTGACCTCATATGACCTTTAGGAAAAATCCGAGATATACAAGTTGTGGGACTCATAATGGATACTAGATCCTGCAAGTTTCATTTCCCTGTGACATCTCCTCTGGCAGTGAGGGCGTTGCGAAGTTGCGACATCTGAAGACCGTGCAGAGGTTCACTTATGACGTCATAGGTCAGTGACCTGACCTGACCCAAAAATGCGGTTGGTGTCAAAAGATCCGGCTTGGATCAAAGGTCAGGTATGCCAAGTTTCAACTTTCTATCGCCAGCGTGTTCGGAGCTATCGCGAAAAAACCCTATGGGGGGCGGCACCCGCCCCCCCCCCCCTCGGCCGGCGAGGGTTAAACGAGCCAAAATGATGTTTTTGTAAGATGAACATATATCATGTTAGCATCAGTCGAGTGACAAAACTCAAGCTTTCTAAATTTCTGTAAATAAATGTGCAATTTAGTATAAAACACACGAGTCAAAAGCAAAAAATAAGTGCGTATTTTTTGGCATATGCAGTCTTGTAAGTCCTTAGACCCCCCCCCCCCCAGGTAATATAGCGGTTTGGAACAGACCCGGAACATTCATGCTATGAAGCATGGCCAGCTTACATGGCGCGGTTTGATCAATCTTCACTATCGTAAACGGGTCATGTTTTACCATTACCTTCATTAAAGTGGCAGATTTATTTTTCTCAGCTTTCATGGATTGTTCATGAATGATGCATATGCATCATGCTTATAGCTAAAACATGAAACACAAACATTTTGCATCGATGTCAGTGTTCAAGTGTCAGAGAGAGAGAGAGAGAGAGAGAGAGAGAGAGAGAGAGAGAGAGAGAGAGAGAGAGAGAGAGAGAGAGAGAGAGAGAGAGAGAGAGAGAGAGGGAGGGAGGGAGAGGGAAAGAGAGGGAAAGAGAGGGAAAGAGAGAAAGAGAGAAAGAGAGAAAGAGAGAAAGAGAGAAAGAGAGAAAGAGAGAAAGAGAGAAGAGAGAAAGAGAAAGAGAAAGAGAAAGAGAAAGAGAAGAGAAGAGAGAGAGAGAGAGAGAGAGAGAGAGAGAGAGAGAGAAGAGAGAGAGAGAGAGAGAGAGAGAGAGAGAGAGAGAGAGAGAGAGAGAGAGAGAGAGAGAGAGAGAGAGAGAGAGAGAGAGAGAGAGAGAGAGAGAGAGAGAGAGGAAGGGAAGGGAGGGATAGAGTAAGCGGCGATCAACGAGAAAGTGAAAAGGACGAATGATTTGTGTTTTCGCTACCCATAGCACAATATAATCTACACTACCTAAGACCTACAAATGACTGCCGCCAAACACTTGGATGGTGCATTCCGCTGTGTGCTGCCCAAATCTCGCGTTGAGTTCATGCATCTAATCAACCGCGTTCCTACAACCTCAACCTTTTAGAAGCAGCCCAACTGAGATGTTTTGACGGGGAACGTTTAGGAAAGCAGACGAAGTAATATAAAGCAGTGGAGCACTGATCAAAACGTAAAATGGAGCCGATGGAAGAACACTGCAGGATCGACCTGTCACAATATTTTCCATTCCAGTTGTCACTTTCTACTTCCCAGTCAACTCGCTGCATTTGTGAGCTTTCGATTGATAAAAGCTGGCACATCTATAGCAAAAACCGTGTCACCCTCCAGAGCTGAATTTTGACAATCAAAGCCACGGTATGGGTGTCGTTGGCACTAGAGATGTCAATTACGGAAAATCGGAATACCGATACCAAACCAAATACCAACCAAAACCACGGGAAAATACCGAAACTTGGGAAAATTAGGGAAATACCAACTTTTTACCGATTTTATAGCCTCTTATATGTACATTAGTGAGGGTTTATGATACCAACAAAATATCAAACACGTTACGATTGAAATACCAAATACCAAGCTGGTATCGGTTTGGTATCGGTATACCAAAAAGTTGGTATCCGATTGACATCTCTAGTTGGCACTGAAATATAGTTTTTTATTTAGATAAAATAAATTCGCCCTTCACTTAGGCATTGTATTTCTAAACAAAATATATAATCGATACTGATATAACCATTCCATCGTGCTACCAAGTCACCAGATACACATCGTAACTGATTCGCATCAGTCGTCTGAATCAGTGAGCTGTCGAGTCGACGCATTGGAGCGAATTCAGAGACAGCGACGAGCAACTATTGTCACAAGTCGCCGTAACCTGCGAGACGGGTACGAGTTTCGGCTCATCCGGATACGAATCACAAGTCAACTGATCGAGTTTGGCCAACTTTGGCCACCATTCGTGCCCGGTGAGGCGAAAACGGCCCGCATGGCGAGATCCAGCCCAGGCGCTCAATATCAGAGTTCCGCAAGGTTCGGGCTAGTGCCTCACTGGTTTGTGGATTGATTATTTACACCCGCCTCATTATTAAATGTTTGTTTATCCCCAACGGCTAACATCATTAGTAAGGCTTCATGCCTTCATGCTACAGCGGTCAGTATTTCGTATGAACGATGGTATGAGGTAATTGATATTACTCCTTAGAATTAAGCCTTTTGTTACCGTTATTCATTAGCCTTATCGTATTTATGCACGATGCAAATCATCCAAGTTGAGTATGCAAATATCTCACAAAACAACTCCCAATATTTTCGACAAGATCATGTGAATCATGCCTGTGTCCTTGAGAAAATAAAATAGTCATTAACATAAAGGCGTTACTTTTGTTGACGGCATCCCTCAACAGCAACATTCCGAAATGCATGATCATGTTAATAGCAGACGGACGACCTAGACAACAAAAGCATGTTGTTTTACTGACCTAACGTTGAACATACGAGTTTGTGTAAAATGAGAGCAAAATAAGTTAACATGATCAAGAACTTCACTGTATCGCATAATTGTATATTAAACATGCATCGATGGCCTCCAGAATATTTTTAGCCTCTTGTAAACGTAGCCTTTATGAAGCACTACACATATGCACTGCCACGAACCAGTCTGACTGGAGATTCCAGGATATTCGCATGTCGAATTGATTTCTTCTCTGCCCTGTAAGAACGGCTGGTCCGTAGAGCCCTGGAGACCAGCTGACGGCTCATTTACATGACACTGGGCCGTCACCGGGTGGTGGAGAGTCGAGAGAACGCCAGGCAGGTCGACAGAGCAGCAGCCGGACATACATACTGGCGGATCCAGAGGGGGCATTTGAGGCATTGTCCCTCCCACAGCATCCAGAATGCACGAAATGTTGCCGCTTTCTTCACATAGATAAAACGAATAAATGATGTCAGAAAAAGTTTGCTCAGAATAGGACAGCAAGGCATTAAAAAAAGAAATTCGGTGAGGTTTTGCATACTAGAGAACAGCTTTGGGGAAAAGAGCCCCCGCCCATCAGCGAATGCCCAATACCACCTTTCTGAATCTTCCAGTGCAGGCTGCGACGGCATTTTTGTAATAATGGAGCAGAGATACGGGCGGTGTTTAAAAAAATATATGGTAGCAGGTAGGCTACTCTTAGTCTTGTTGACCATGTAGGTACAACATCTGTGCTTAGATCTTACCTCTCTGTGGATTTATTTGTGGTAAATAACAATGAGCCCAGCGAATGTAATTTAGGGTATAAGTAATTTAGACAACAATGTCCAAGATCGTACCATCATCATTTTGATACTCATTCGCCTTGGCCCATTCCCAAGCCTCCAATCAACCGCCAACGAATGCACTGAACAGCTCTACCTTGGGGAAACACAAAGGAAGAAAAAGTCCTATCGATCAGTCTGGCGTCTGTCAAACTTCGATCACCCCGGCTACTGGATTCGAAGGAAAATTATGCCACACTTTAACAAAAACGTTCATAATATCATCATATCAGTTCTGGTTCTGGAGGAAAAATTCGTCACATTGGTCACGTATTTCCTGGTGCTTGTCCTGAACAAAGAACCTATTATTCGTGAATCAATAAAAAGCGTGTACGTTCAATTGTGTAATGTTAGCATCATAATCCCGCACCTTCACGGCACACTCAGCACACACAAACAATAAACAGACAGACAGTGGTCGGTTTCCTGATTCTAGGGGATTTC
The DNA here is from genome assembly GCF_019059575.1 of Amphibalanus amphitrite. Classification (NCBI taxonomy): domain Eukaryota; kingdom Metazoa; phylum Arthropoda; class Thecostraca; order Balanomorpha; family Balanidae; genus Amphibalanus; species Amphibalanus amphitrite. The sequence goes on along the minus strand of NW_024883105.1, from coordinate 19,520 downwards.
ACCGACAGCTGCTCGAATCGATTGAAAGGTGGACTGTAGAACGGCTCTCCCATGCACCTAAATTCAGCCCCATGCTGGAAGGACCGCTGGACGCACGGATAGAAGCCACACCCCTCCCTCTCCTCTCCTCTCCTCTCTCTCGCTCTCTGCCTCTCCCTTGTCTGGGGCTCCGTTGTCAGACTGGTCGACGCCCCTGTCCCGCATTCCTGCACCTTATTTCCGCATACCGTGGCCCGATCGCTTGTGAAGCGTATTTTATAGACTAGCTGGCGTGCTGCCCCGATACCAGCAATATCGATGGCTGCAAATCGGACACCTAATTGGACTCCAAAAACAAGAGGACTTGCAGGCTGCCATTTGTAGGCGCTAACGCTTCGCCGAAATGAGGCACTATTATTAGAACTAAATGTGATTAAAGCTTAGCTAAGTCGTTCAAAGTAAGCAGCGGAGCTCACTTAGGTACTCGGCAACAGATATTTCATATTACATTAGGATACCACATAATGGCACAAAAAACAGCAATGAAAAAAAGTTGCCCGTCAATCAGATTCCGTTTCACACGAAACAGTTTCTTGTCAATCCGGGAAATCTAATTTCTGCTCCTGCCCGCCTCTAGTTAAATAAGAATTTGACTTAGAATTTGTCTTATAATCAGAATAGTCCTCTCGCTACAGTCCCCACACTCCGAGTCCCGACAACTTCTCCCCTCTCCCCGTTTGCCGACATCAATTCCTATTCCGCCCTAATGTGTGGAATAATCATGCGACGCTAATAACAGGACTGAGCGTCTTGGAGACACAGGGAGGCACATAATCAAGCTCATTGTCATTATGCTGCTATCGTTCAAATTTCGATGTGAACATATCTTTGATTTAGTGGGCACGAATAACATCACCACGGTATCATGCGGGTTAGCCTAGCCGGTCAGGCGTAAGTGCTGTGCGGGTTAGCCTAGCCGGTCAGGCGTAAATGTCGTGCGGGCTAGCCTACGAAGTCAGGGGCTTATAACATTATGCGCATTCTCTACCGCATTTGAACATTTGAGTGAGTTGTTGCGACGCTGCGAAGCATCAGCAACATGCCTCATGCATACTCCACTATGTTCAACGTTCTGTAGATACATATGCTCGTATAATCGAGACGAAAATCACTCACCAACTAACAACATTTCAACTGCTGTTACGTGTCTTTACGAATGTTTGAAGGACTTCGCTCGTCGTGCGTGTTTGTGTAACGTTAACCTTCCAGGCGGTGGGGGGGGGCAATTTTTTGCCCCCCCCCCCCTTTAGTTTTTTCGATATATCTCGAGAACCGCTGCGCCGATCGTCACCAAACTTTCAGTACCCTCCCGGGAGCAGCTAGCGCACATGGTGACCAAAAATTTTTCAAATGGCTATGATAGGTTGGCCGCTAATGACGTCAGAGTGACGTCATTTTTGCCATTTTCGACCCAAAAAAAGGTTTCGCGGGAAGAGCTGTCAGGCCTACAGCTTTAGAGATACATAAAAATGTTTCAGACATAAAAGGTGTGGAATCAAAAGGGCTACAAAACTGCGATTTCGGGTTTTCGATTTTTTTTGGATTTTGACCCCCAAAAATCAAAAAATAGATTTTTCGAATATAATAGCCGAAAAATCCAAAAAGTTTTTTGAATTTCGAAAAAACCGGAATATATGTGATAGTCCCTACCGCCTTCTATCTACATACCAAATTTGAGATCGATACCTCTTTTTTTGGCCAAGTTATAGCGAAAAAACTGTTCAAAATTGATGACGTCAAATTTTCAAACTCAATTTTTAGCAATTCTAGACCTCGTAGCGCAAAACAAAGACCACCATTAGACTCCCCGTGACGAGCTGCATCGAATCGATACCCATTTTATGCAAAAATATCAACTTTGAAATTTGACCTTTTTTGACCTGACCTTGACCTGACCTCCACCAGAAAGTGACCTTAACCGTACCTGATGGTCTTATAACCAACACCATTGAGTTGGAAATGAAAAACTGGCCATAAAACATGCATCGCATAACCTTAGTAAAGTTGGGCTCATGTGGTGACCCTTGGTGACCTTTGGTGACCTGACCTGTGACCTGACCTGGTATGACCGATGACCTCTAATAGCAACATATGTACCAGACAACTGACGCCTCATCGCTGATTTTCGACAAAATGCGTTTTACTCGGTGTTATAGCGCTTTCCCTAGAAGCCCCGTGAACGGTGAAACATTTTGTCTTTGACCTGACCTGTGACGTCATCGGTGACCCCGAGGTCAATGAAATTTGGTTTCTTTCAACAAATTTGACAGGGCTATCGAACGCCGTTTGAATTTTCCGGATCCGCCCAGTAGTTTCGGAGATACGGGGGGGGGGGCAAAAAAATGCCCCCCCCACCGCGCGGAAGGTGGCTGGTAGGCCCACCGCCTGCCGGGTTAAGTTTTGTTATAAATGTCGAAAAACTTAATTTCTCCTGGTTGAAGTATTAGCGCTGGTGGAGTTTTAACCACCCTAGGAGACTTATCTGGGTATGCATCAACGGTTTTTTGGGAGAGCATAAGCCGCATCAATCAATAACGTGAAATCAAAAATAAATATTCGCCGTGTGAAAAAGAGCCGCTTGTGAGCAAACAAGCCAGTCAGAGTGTCTAAACATATTACAAATCAGCTTGGATTTGCGATGCATTCTAATAACATTATAAACCAAGTAAATGCTAATTTGAAACGACTGCAACGGCTTGCGAATAAACATGTTTGTAGGCATGAACAGTTCAATTATGCAGAGCCTTTATAACAAAATTGCTACTCGCTGTGTGCCATGAGAATTAGTCTTTTCCATGGCAAGCCCATATGTTATCGATATCACCCCAGATAACTGGCTTTGTGGCGGCGGCTGGCCGATAAGAGACTCCGTTAGCGAAATTTGCTAGCCATAATGTAAGGAGCATGACTGGCATTAGAGACGATAGAAATGTAGAGTATATCGGGTGACCATGGGAAATCAAGGGGTGGTTTCGAATACGCTGGCTAGTTACCAAAATTGCACTCGGCAAAACAGATCCACTTCGAGACGATACTACAGGTGATTATTATGTCTTTCAGAATGGAATTTGACTTGACAATGGGCAAATAACTGATGTCGTCACAAAAGGTTCTGAGCCCGTGTCGAGTGTCGACTCTGGAGGTCTTCGTCTGCCGTCGAGTTAGATGTGTATTGAGGTGGATTCCTTCGTTTAGGCTCCGCAGCTCGCCCTTCCATCTCATCCCTCTGCCCTGACCCGGGCCGCGGTGGGAAGCCTGCGGAGTGGGGCTGATTAAATTCTGAATCAACACTGTGCGGTGACTCGGCTCAGTACTGCATGTCGCCCGGCTCTGATGATTAAATTTTCCATCGCAGCCAAGATCAAGGGCCAGTATTTGCATTAGACTTGTTTGTCACTCAGCGGAGAAAGCTCCGGTGTCGCGTGGTGTTGAAAGTCGTTATATGCGCAGTGCAGGGATATCCTGTTTCTGGACACGGCTATGTAAATCAGACATTGTTTTCAGGGCACGTGTGCGCTTTGATAAACTGCTAGACAATGCATACGGGAGCCGAGAATCCATTTGGCCCGCGATATTGCCAGCACATGACTGGTTGTAAATCTTCCAGTCGAAATGTATAATGCCTCGAGCCAGTCACATTAACGATTGTATTACGAATAGGCCTGTTAGAAAGCACGAAACGTTTCTCACGGCTGACGTAAATCGCCAAAATAAATGATAAGTCACATATACGTGTCACAATGAATAGTCAGATGAACAATAAATGTTAATTGTATGGCAAAATGTTATATATAAATGCGTGCCCAATCGTAGGTATTACGAGTACCAGTGTACCTATTTTGAATAGGTTATGCTACATGCAATACTTACCGCGTGCTGCATAAAAACAACATGTAAATAATCATTAACAAAATTAACCGTTTTTGTATATTATAATGCTAACGCAAAAAAGCAAGCATTATCAAAATAGACAAGCAATAGCCTACCACAATTATTCTTATTAGCAAATGCTTCCCATTCGTCTCGGCTTCGATTTTACTCCGTCCCGGAGAAGATTTGACCTTTGTCTGTGACGGTGCCCGCGCCACCTCCCCTGACCAGGTGCACTCACTCCCACCGTTTCACCCCAACTCCCAGAAGTTCTCACCGGGCTTAGCAGACGCAGCGCGGCACTGCTGGCGCGGCCCGCGTCGCTTTTGTCTCCGGCGGCAGTCATTAGTGAAAAGCGGCGTAGTGTGGCGCACGGCGTCCACAGAATACGTGCTCAGACTGATAAGGAGAAGCCGTTCCGTGTACGGCTCTGTTGGTGGAAGGGACCGAAATCTGGCGAGGGAACCGAGGGAAAAGGCACATTTTATAGGTTCTCGTAAGGCAAAAGTTCAAATTTATGCTGAAGAAAAATGTTGCCACCGAAGCCACATAACACAATTATTCCAAACGTAGTTATGATGCGTCAATGCTGGCAAAAGTTCCACGATGAATTTGATGAAATGTCGGTACAAGCCATTGAACTGAGCTTTGTCAGGTGCTACATTGAGCTCCACACGTGTTATATAATATAGATTATAGATGAAGACTATAATCTATAGTCTTCATCTTATAGTTTGAAGATGAAACTATAAGATGAAGATGAAACTATAAGATGATTTTTTATAGCATTTATTAATGCATATGAAGAAGAATCAACACATGAAGATGCGAATCATCTTATCCAAGAGCTGAAGTACCTTTGGTTTCTCACATGCATCGAATACGATCAAGTGCATTACAGCATTTTCTGTAAAACTCGATAACATTATTTTTTAACTATACGCCTCTCAGTTGAGTTACGGAGCCCCATCTATACAGCCCGGGCTTACTCGCCTTTCAGTCGGTTTCAATCTCCTTGGGTCGTTTTCAGCCCCCTTTCAGGAGCGCTGATGGCATCATACAGAACGCGACACACGGTGTAATTGATGATGACAGGACGGATTACGGTAGAGATGTCGTCAGCAATCCTGCCCTGCCTTCCGTCAGCTTACGAATCGTGCTACGTGTCAGCTTACGAGCCGTGTCTCTTCTGGTGCTTCCACGTCAGATGAGGGCTCACCCCGAGGCTCAGGCACTCAATTTAGCCGACTTTATATCAGGAAGGAAACGGCAGAAAAGGCGGAGAGCGAAGATACTTGGGGAAGCCAGGTAGTAGTTTCACATGAACACATGAACGGGACCCAAGGGACCTTTTGAGGAAAAAATGGGCTATAAATCATAAGTGCCAAACATAGGCGGCAGAACGGGGAGGGCACCGGGGCACCGTGCCCCCTTAGATTTTGGCGTTTTAATATTAGCCCTATGGGCGTTGCATGGAAAGAATGGGACCAAAAGTCGGCAGTGCTCCCCCCCTTAATTCAAGGTGTTTCGCCGCTACTGGTGCCAAATGAAATTTATGGTGAGCTTATTGTTCTCTACAATACTTACAATAACTACAATGAGCTACTTGTTAGATAGGGCGGATATCGAGATAATTTCACAGGTCCACGTAATCAAATCTATTAAAAAATGCACACATACCGGCAGAATATCCCAAACACTCAATTCTTTCGGTCAGTTCCGTTACAACACTCAAAATGTCATAGTCTTGAGAAGTTAAAAAAAGGATTTCAAAACATTCCAAACATGACCGTTTTCTTCAAGTTGTAAGCTTTCAAAATAAGATAAAGTAACAACTAACAAAAAACGATCAAGAACACCCGGAAGTTATAGAAGTCCCAGCAAACGGAATCTGTTTGCAATTGGCATAACATTCATGCTTAAACGTATTTTATATTTGCTTCTATGTATGTCACATATCCAGCAGCTTGATCACTCAAGGTCAAATGTAGTTGGACTACTAAAAAACATGTCTTCTGTTGCAGGACTTTGCTAGTTTAAATTGTTCCGGTGGGCCATGCGTCTAAAAAGTTACCGGGAGGCTCCTCATATTAAAGTCCCTGTACAAACGTTGCCGAATCACCTTTACGTGGCAAAAACTTTTATTCCAACACTGTTTTTTTTTTTCATTTACATTTCGACTTGCAACCATTTCACTGCATTTCACCTTTCCACTCAGTCCCAAGTTTTATGTAACTATGTTCATTTCCTTGCTCCGCTAACACGACATTCAGCTCTTTCTCATTTCATTCCCTCGTTTTCTTTACTCCACGGTTTTCCCTCTCTTTCCCACTCCAGTCCGTTGTTCTTAGTCGGCTGGAGTCCTCGCTCGTCCGTTTCCATCCAAATCTCCGACAGGCCACCGACATTTGGCAATGGAAGACCAGCGGCGTCGAGAGGCACGGCCAAACCGCATCGATCGCCTTCACCTGTTGGTTGCCGCTGTTGGGTGGCGCGGCGGGCGGCGGCTGCGACGGTGGCTGCCCCGCAGCGGCCGCAGCGCTGGCGCTGAGGCTATTGACCAAAGTTAACCCCCTGACGCTCCCAACAGCCGGGATGGTCCACGGTGCTCTCATAAAGCCTGCTTAACGTCCTCCCAATTAACTTATCTAAACGAGCCGCGGCAGATAGCACCGGCGGTCGCCAATCTGTCAAGAACAGGCGCGATGTTTTCCGATGCAAATGAACGTCATTTGCATAGTCTGGGCTGCACTCAGTGGTAGACGTCCGTCGTGTGAGAGGGTCTAATCCAGCGGAGATTGATCGAGCGTTTTTAGAGCGGCGCAGAGAGTCTAGTCCGGCACAGAGAACCGAACGTAGCAGAGACAGCTCGTCAGACCTCCCTCAGACGACCGCCCGGACTAGCGGCATCTTGATGAGCTCTCGGCACGCGTGCCAGTAACGTAGACCATGACATTGGCCTGTCGCTCGCAGCGCGGGTCACGGCAGACTTATGCGGCCACGCCCCCGGCAAATCACCAGTGGAGTGTGCCGCGCTGCTGGCGGCGACACGGAGAACCACTGCAGTGCCGGCAGTGGTGCTCTAACCGCCGAGCCAGACGGCCGTCAACTACGGGTATCACGGCCGGCCGTATCACTGCCCCGGGACAGACTGGCGGGTCAACAGGCTCACGACCCGTCCATCGCGACCCGACCCCGAGACAGGAAGTCTGACAGCCAGCCTGCTAAATAGACTCGCCCAGGCGTCACCAATAAAGGAACTTTGAGAAGCTAAGCCAACGGATCTACTCCCCGCAGCGTGGCAACTCCAAAGGTCACGCGTACGGCGAAAGGGCGGCACACCACTGTTTGCCTGATGAATTTCGACTGGTCTCTCGGTCGCCAGACCAGACTCCCTCCGGACCCTGGGCTCCCGGGTGGCCTCCCAAGTCATCCGGCGACACAGAAACGCACTACGAGCGAGCGCAGGGGCTGCATGGGATTAGGATGTCCCCAGACAGAGCCGTTGCAGCACAGGAGTGGCTGTCCGCTCCGCTTTTAGCGTGCAACTTTCACCGGCTTGGGTCCAGAGGAGGTGCCAGCTACGGGAGAACCACCAGAGCACAGGCCTAAACAGCGCCAAGTTCGGTGATGAGACGCGGTCTTGATTGAATTGACGTCAATGAGGAACCACTGGAATGTCTCGCGGCGTAATTGACCGATCCCTGTGGAACTATGGACGTTAATCTGTCGTTCGTGGACAGTGTTGTAGGCGTCTGATCCGAAATTCCGCACTAAGTGAGCGGTAACTCAGAGAGGACACGTGTCGGTAGTGGAACAGCTTGCCATGCTGGAAAGAGAGGACGAACACTATCAGTCGTCTATTTGCCGTGTGGAAGGTTGTATAGATGGCTTCAATAGCTGAATTCATCATTATTTCAAAATTTAACCTAGAAATGTCATTCCAACATTTCTTCTTTCGCCGCGCCGGTTCCTCTTTCCAGCTACTTCCTCGGAAATCTTCCCGGCAATCTCCGGCATTCGTCGTTGCTATGCTACCAGCACAAGTCACAAACGTGGAAAAGCAAATCATACAGCAGTGTCGAGTTCTCATCCCATCCAAATGGTCCCATTAGGACACATGACTCCAGGATATATGGCGGTGTACGATAGGCTGAAATTGCTTCGGACCTTTCCTAAACGGCGCTCCACCAAAGCACCAAGACGTGTGCCACGATAGAAGTCGTAAGACTGCGATAATAAATAATCACAGGATTTGTTGGAAAGGTTTGTGCCGAATTTTATAATAATTAGGTGCACAAAATTAGTTCGTAACAAAACTAAGAGAGAAAGAAAAAAAGAGCGCTCGCCCCGATTGTTGCGTGTTTAGCGGAGTGAAGATGGCAATTCAAACAAACCCTGCTGGTATGACATGGCATGACCTTAGTCAGTCGGTCACTTGACTATGACTAGCTATGTCACTTTTAATTAAGATGGAAAACTCAGCAACTGTTGAGACTGCGACGAATTCTCCAGGCGCCTCCCACAAGAATTGCACAAATCGACACCTTTTTTTAAAACCCCACATTTGTTTTCCGGTGAATTTCAGACAAGTTGGTTAGAGACCTTCAAAAAAGGTACAACCACTCGATTTTTCTCAAGTTTGTCTGTCTTGGCAGATAAAGCAATTACCAGAAGAGGCCTACGAACACACATATTTGATCAGCATCGGACGATTGGACACTTTTAAAAGGAGATCTTTCGTGCCTCCCGGAAATTCACGGGAGAGCAGATGTGGGGTTTAAAAAAAGGTGTCGATATACAAGGAGCCTATCTCGTAGTAAGACATATGCATTTCGTATAGGCCATCGCTAATGCGCACAATGGTGCGTCATATGACATCTACATAATTAGTGTCTACCACCATGTCTATTGCATAAGTATGCGCGCGGCACCAAAAGCCCCGTAGCTGCCCGGTTCCACTCTATTGGATGAATATACCCGAACATATCGGCAATGGTGATGCCCCGGGCAATACTGGGTCACGATGAGCACCCAGCCTGGACCAATATGACCCGATTTGGGGACCGCCCCGGGCCCACATGACTGGATTACAGCGTCAAATCGGGACGTGATCAGCAGAGCTCGCCTAGATGAAACACATCTGTTAAATGATGACGTCACGGTTTAATTTGCATGCCACTCTGTTTGCTTGTCGGTCTGTCTGCATGTTAATCTGGCGGGAGGTTTGTATCCTCAATCCTCATGAAGCTGATAGTTATTTATAGAATTGTGGAAAGAGACTTTATGTGGCAGGAAAGAGCCTGAATATCGTTCTGAAAAAAACGATCGTTTGAGCACTGGATGCCAGGAGTAACAGCAGGTAAAAGGAGGATAGCAACGTCTCGGAAAGAGAAGATGACAATCTGAAAATGAAGCCCCCGCCAATCATCCGATGATAGGCATAACTCGACACAGTGGTGTTTTAGACGACAGACTACGCATCTCCGATGGCACATTACTGTCAGCAGTGTGACTTGCTCCGTTGAAATGACAGCCGCACTGCATGTGTGCTGTGCCCCGTCCCGACTAGCTGGGTCTGATTGATCCGGTATATAGGGCCTCGGACTGACCTTTTTGATGGTTTTGCTGTTGGTGGCAGACTGACTGGACTGGCTCTGCGCCTGCGCCTCCAGCATGATCTGCTGAATCAGCTGCAGCTGCTCTATCTCAGCGCTCTGCAACAGGCGAACACAGTATACTTACACATGGCAGGTGACACGGAACGACGACATAGCAGACTGAACAAGAACGAATCTTTTTAAACGATGCCACTGTACACTACTTACACACTCATCCACCGAGCATGTCAACAGTGAGACTTGTGGATCAAGCTTTGATGAAAAACACAATGCTGGTGAAGATTGGCTATATCGATGTTGCCGGAAAAGCAAAAGAGCACTTCACCAAAGACACGAACGTAATGTCACGATCGACAAATATGGAATTACGCAAAATTTTCCGGCTTGATTTTATTTGTTACAGCATCAGGGCAGAAAATATGTAATCAAAGATGGGCAATTTCGATGTATAAGGTATTTACAAAAAGATGTCAAAACCCCTTATTACTGCACCTCTCCGACACCTCAATGAAAAAAGGACTATAGTTCTGTTATTCGCAGGCAGCACATGCAAGTAGCGCGCAGTTCAAGCTGTCTGATGTTGCAAGTTACTTCGTTTATTTTCTGTTTCATTAGCAGCGTAAATATGGGTCAAATACCTACTTCAAACGAAAAATAATCTGCAAAGTATGTCGAAATTGCTAGTTGAGCCCAGATGCAGGAATCAACGAACACTTAAGAACTTTAATTAAGCTTCCGAGACCCGCCTCAACATCAAGGCCTTATAGATTCGCGTTTCAAATAAAGGGTGGTTTCAATTGCGCACCGTATAAATAATTTTCAAAAGTGTGCTGTAGTAATTGAAGGGTTCGTTGAAGCTGGTTAAGCTTTATTTATGAGAGGATGTGTGTTGCTTGGAATGAGAGCGAAGCAATGTTCTAATATCATTCAATTTAAGAATAATTGACTGTGCTCAGCCCAAGTCGGCCATAGCAGCACCTATTCCGCGCTTGTTTCGCCCTTTTTCGCCACTGGCAAAACCTCTGTAGCCGAATGCGATCTTCACTAACAATATTTGCCGCTATCTTACCAACCGGTTTTCTACCGCTGATCGTATTTCCTATTCATTTCAAGGTTTGTATAGCAAATTGAAATGATAAGCTTGCAGCACCTTCAGGGCCCCCATAGTTCATCATCCCATTTCCAAACGTTACCCTCCTTCTAGAAGCCACTGAAATGAAAGGAAACACCTAAAAGGAAATATTGCGGGAAATGCAGCAACACTTCTCGAGGCGCGCACTGAACAGCTCCCGAGCCGGTTGTCACCACCGGTCGGCAGCGGCGGGTTGACAGTTTGTCATAACGGGGGTCTGTCGCCGACAGGCTGACAGTCCGATTGGTATCGGAGAAAGATCAATACCCGCAGATTCAGCAGGAAAGAGCATTCTCGGTTGATGATTGCACGCGGAAATCTGGTAAACGAACGAAAGGTCAACACCTAAAAAGGCCATCACTGAATCACTGTGTCACCGTGTCACTCAATCACACGATGAGGTGCTGGGTCACTAGAGTTATCCCCTTCGCACGGCTCGGGGCACCGCGTCATTAAAGGTAGTGTGCCAGCTTTCCTGGACCGTATGGAGTTAATGGCCCAGATAAGGAGAACCGGATTTTTAGAACTTATCCATACCTTCAAAACTCATGGAAACGTCTTAAATTCTTCAAATTTTGAGTACCCCAGTGCGAAATTCGCCCCGACGGGTTGTCGGTCGTACCCCAACCACATTTCACACCACTATGAACAATAAATGCACACACTGAAATCGCTATTACCGATATGCTCATCCAATCAAGTTTCGATAAACCCGTTCATCATCATCTCCTGCGGTTTCGAACACGCCTGTTAGGTGGTGCGGTAGACCGCGCCCAAAGCCAGGGCCCCGGTAACGTGAGGTAGCCGAGTCGGGGCAGCGTGCGCTGACCCAAGCCGGGGCCGCGCGTCCTCCCGGTGTCATGTGATAGCCCGGGGCTGCCCGCGGGGATGCGGTAGACCGCGCCCAAAGCTGCGGCCCCGGCTTGGGTCAGCGCACGCTGCCCCGACTCGGCTACCTCACGTTACCGGGGCCCTGGCTTTGGGCGCGGCTTCTGCTCATACTTTGTGGTGCGGTGGTGGTGCGTCGGGCCGCGCGCTCTGACTTCGGCCAAGAAAAATGCGTCAGCTGATCATTGTCATTTCTGCCACTTGCGTGTGGTGAAATGGGGTCATAACTTAATTAAGAGACGGCTTTTTCATATCAATTATTTTACATAAAATCATATTTCAAACCATAAATAATGTTCGACAGCCAAATAAAAGAAACAATACCAATACAGGCTTACAGTTAAAGGCTCGACATTGTGTTGTCTACGATTAGACAGCTGATAACTCATTCCCGTACGTCGTAACTCTATAATGACCGTTGCTTATTGTCACATGTGCGCCGCATTCGCGATTGTTGCCGACGCCTGTTTGCAGGTCAGCCCACTACAGTTGTTATACATATCGAAAAACCGATAAACTTTTAGGCGAAAAAGGCATTATTCCAGGCCCATTTTTGATTTTTTTGCGATATTAGGTAAAAACAGAAGCTTCTTATCCTAGGAAAAATAAAATGGGAAATCTTTCAAATGTGGCACACTACCTTTAAATGAGTACCGCCATAGACTGTTTCAGTCGCCGCTCATAAGCTGGCGCAGTGGACGATGCCACTCGCTATAGGTGCAACTTGTGCTTCCCTGTCCATGCAGTGTGGCTCCTATTCGTCGAAACAGTGCAGGATGAGAGCCAAAGGTGACAGAGTACTTCCCCGAATAGCCGCCAGCTGACACCTCAGTAGTTACCAACAGAGTTAAAACTATGAAATAAAGTCAAAATCCTTCGAGGAGGTGAGACACGGTATCCACTATCCAGTGAGGTGCGAAGCAATTAAAGAAGTTGCTGGAGTTACGCAATAGCCATAACCTTTTATAAATGTTTGTGAATTCTGAGTAATTGTGAGGTTAGTTAGTCATTGTGTTACGCCTCTCCGGACATATTGATTGTAAGACTCTTAAACTGAGAAGCATACAGAGCAACTGTATATGGAAAAATGCAACATGTGTGCTCTGAACATATTTCGGTTCACAATCATATGTCATTGAAATTTTGAGACTAAGGCATGGCTGGCTATATAGTTACCGTATGACAGCGATCATCCAGGACGGTCCTCAGGCCTCAGCAGCAATATAGTATCAGACAAGTGGACGACCACATTTGGAGTTGTCTCCAATCAATCCCCAAGATAATGAGCCTTCTTGGAACAGAGGACACGGCTCCCGCTGACGCCGAATACATTTCCACACAATCTGTCCGTGGGGCGGTGCTCATTAGCGCATCTAATCAGCGTCGGATCAGGCACAATGCTGCTTTCTAGCGACGCTCGATCCAGTCCTGGTCACCAAGAGCCAGTCACTTAATTTACCAAATCAGCACCAGATTGGTGGTCGCGCCACGAGGAAGAACCACGCCGATGACGGCTAAACAAGCGAACAAACAACGTTACGCGTCTCGACACAGGGCCGGGAGATCCCATCGGCGGCACGGCTGGCTGGCTGGTGACAGACACACGGGACAGATCACGTGTTATGTAATGTAGCACCCGGGCGCACCGTTTTGTGGGAGTGCAGGTCAAAAGGACAAAGGTCACGCCCGTCAGCCGTGAAATGTCAATCGGCTGTGACCGATCCCTAGTGCCCGGAAAACGGACTCGGAGCCTGAGAACTCCGTCCCGTCCGTCGGGCTACAACAGAGGGCGGTAATCCACAGTGCGGGAGCGTTGGCCTGCGTAGCTCTCTGGTCAACTCTGCGCTCAGATATGGGTGTGACCAGTGTTAGAAATGGCTCTCACGGCTGTGACGCAGAGACTTTGTGGAACAATGACTCGCGGTATCACGGAACTGAGGACAATATTCGGCTGACGTCAGCTATTGGCATTTACTTCCTACTTCGCCGACCGCCACACCAAGCGACTTCCACCAGTTCAACGAACGTCATGGCAGGTGTGTGGGTGGGCGCATTCCAAAAGTTATTCGCTCGAGGCTTTTTGCAGACATTTTCCTCCGATTATTTAGGGTTATTATTGTGAACTGCATGTGTCAAAGTCCTACAAGAGACGTAGATTACCGTCAATCGCTGATCTTTTATATTTTGTTCTTTATCGACAAGCGCTTGCCGCAGGTAACGCCAGCCATCATAATAATCACTACGGTAAACCAAACAGGTTTTATGTCTGAATTATAACATTAAGTTAAAAGAACCCAGGAGTACGGCAATAGTTTTCCGATTTTTGAACATTTTAGCTTTTGTTTCTGACTCGGAATCTCCGGCGCTATTAGAAAAATGAACATTTAAATAGCAGCGTCTACTGAACACCTACACCTATTGATATTGAAACGCTTCTGACATTTTCGCACCTTACACCACAATCACAGCGGTAGCCTCTATGATCGGTGTTCTGTCCCCCGACAGCCTCTGTTTGCGAGACATCACGTCGCGCTCCGGCCATTCTTAGCTGTATTTTCCGCCGTCGGGACAAAAATCACCCACATTCCTAGCGCTCCACTAGCTCACGCGCGACTTTCCCAGCCGACTCTACGCACCTACTCACTCACCGACCAGCTCTCCCTCTGCTTTATCGACCTGTGCAGCGTCATCGCCCATTCCAGCTCGGAAACACCCCTCTCCGAGCAGTGCCCAGCGGCCGCGCGCACCGCGCACCAGCAATACTTTATGACGCGCCTCCCATCAGCTACGGCCGCGTGCCGACGACGGCACCGCTACGGCAGGTGGCGTCGGCGGCGACGCGGCCGACGCGGCGGTCACGATCGCCGGAATGGCCGGCAATCTGACAGATGGCGGCCAGTAACCCAGTGGGGACCGGTGCTGCGCCGCGGCGGAGGCGAAAACGACGGCGAGAGGAAACCACGGCATGCCGCGCCGCAACTGCCCCGCTCAACAGCGGAGATGCGAACGGTGGTTTGTCCTTTTTGGGGTGCTAGTTTTGATGTAGTTCAATTGATTTAGTGTAACGTATCGCAACATCACTAATGTCGAATCTTTACGTAGAAGCATTCTTTGCATTATCATATACCTACCATAACATACACTACTCTGTACAATATATGTAATACAGTAGTCTGTGACCTTAGCGATAGGGGTTCTCAAGTTCATCGTTCTCGAGTCAGTTTCAGGTTAGGAGAAAAAGTAACGGTGAGCTAAGTATATTTGACCTTGATGACATAACATTGCAAGCAACTGAACGGCACCAATGGTTAGCCCCTTTTATCCCTGACCTCACGTAGCTCAGACCCCCCCCCCCCCATTCGTCACACACGGGCCGATCTGAGTTGGGGCCGCCCGGGAGCGCTGCCCATTACAGCTGAATAAATCACAGAGCTGAGCCGATTGGGGCGGCCGATCAGCCGCGGCTCTGCGGCCGGTGGCACGGTTCATATGGCACACGAACCAGCACCGGCCATCATTGGAGCGCCACTGAGCACTATGGATGTCAGCCGTTCATCAGAGAAGGTTCGAACGCTATTGCGCAGGTCTGATTTGCGCCAGCTAGACGCACGGGGAGCCCTGACTCACCAGCCGAGCTGAGAGATGACGTGACATTATTGGTGACTGCTTCGAGCACACCACTGTGTTCTTTGTGTACATTGTGCATCGGCTTTTTATAGCGAGTGATACAGTTATTGAAAACAAGAGATATTAAAAATGAATGGAATGTTGTCACATGAGCATTGGGATTCCGTCCTCAATTAATTATAATAATTTACTTCAAATATTTCCGAGTGTAGACAGTGCTGTCAGATACGTCTTCCATCAGCAAAGGAATATCATAATCAGAGCATTCCAATCGCGAATTATTACCAATAACTTTCTATTCGCGACATAGTCCCCCCCTTAAATGTAGCTGCCATTTCGCTCCCATTTCACACACCCCACTACTCCCGCTACTCCCCACGTACTCACCCCCTGCTCCCTGCTGCTGGTGACCTGGCGGTCGTCGCCTCCGGGCGTGCCAGGGGTGGCGGTCACAGCGGAGACGGTGTGTACCCGCCCTCCGCCGCCGCCGCCCCCGGGCTGGCCGTGAATGTTTTCCACGTGCCGGCGCAGCGAGCGGGCGTCGCAGTAGGACTTGTTGCAGCCCTCAGCACTGCACTCGTATGGTTTCTTGTTGCGGTGTGTCAACATGTGGCCGTTGCTGGGAAGAGTGAGAAGGTCAAGTCAAGAGACAATGGGTTCACAAGGATGTGTGCATATTGCAAATAGTGTAGGGGTTCTTAGAAGTAGGTCTGCTCTGAGGCAAAGGAGGGGGAGATTGCAAGCCATCATGATAGAAAAGACGATCTATCAAACCAAACCCTCAAGGTACGCTCGCTCAGCAATGGAGAATGCTGATTTAGCATAAAGGGGCATAGTCAAGGCGATAGGAACATTACTGCAGGCCTATTGAAAAAATAAGGCATGTTGGGTCTACATGCTAATTTCAAGGTTAAAACTGTTGACAAACTTTAAAGAAAAGGGGAAGAAAGATGGCAAGTAAGGTCAGTTTAGCCAACTTACAGGTGGTCCTGGCGCTTGAAGGCCTTGCAGCAGATGGCACAGACGTACTTCCGCTCGTCGCTGTGCGTCAGCCGATGCTTGGTGAGCGCGGACGCGTTGCTGAAGGACTTGCCACATACCTGCAAAAGAAGGGCATTGCATGAGACGTGTGCGTTGCATTTGCGAAATAACGTGTGTGGGTAAGTCAGTTGGTTGAACTTGGGGCGATGTTCATGTATCTATTACAAGAAAAGTGAATGAATTATTGCATCAATATCAAATGTGCCAGCAGTGAAAAACGGTAGGGCGTCTGAACTATAAGATATACTGATATTTAATGTAAAATAGCGCCATAAGGCTGTTTTAATAAAGACAATCAGCGATAACATCTGTATCCGATACTAGAAGTTCACTTCACGAAACTTCTGCGAAACCAATTCCTGTAACGTAACCGATCAGGAAGCCATGAGATGTGATTGAGAGATTTGCATGTTATCGAACCGTTATTGAATCCTAGCATTCGCGGCCCTCCAGCGCGGCCCGTATTTTCATAAATCGACGGGGCCTTTCAGCATTAATGGCACGCGCGGGTGGTGAAAATACGGCCAGATCTATTCGCAAACCGCTGATTTGCATATGATTGGATAAGCAGCGGTTGACTGCACGCGATGTAAACGTCGCTAGCAGCTTTACGCCGCCAGCTGAACAGAGTCCTGCGGTAATGACGGGCACGCAAAGCTCATGTTGATATACATACATTTTATTTCAGTTTTTGAAAGTGAATATGGGTGTATGTTAAATACTCTAACCCGTTACTCCATTGTTAGAGCCATGTGGTGTCCATTGAGCGAGCCATTGCATTGGAATATCTGCATTTGCAATTTCTTTTAATCATATTTACTGACACTGCCAAAATGCAACAGCAAAAACATAAACAAAACAAAAATATATGAACTTGTAAGAGGCTAGAAGGAATTTTGAGAGGGAAATCTCATTTTAGTAGAGGCTTACATGTTGTGCATATGATAAGTGGGTCGTGATTTGTAAACAATGATTGTTTACCACATAATAAGCAGGTAAAAAGGGGACATGCACATATCCAAGGCTGAAGACAAAAGTATGACCCATCAACTACGCTTCTTCTTAAAGGTAGTGTGCCAGCTTTCCTGGACCGTATGGAGTTAATGGCCCAGATAAGGAGAACCGGATTTTTAGATCTTATCCATACCTTCAAAACTCATGGAAACGTCTTAAATTCTTCAAATTTTGAGTACCCCAGTGCGAAATTCGCCCCGACGGGTTGTCGGTCGTACCCCAACCACATTTCACACCACTATGAACAATAAATGCACACACTGAAATCGCTATTACCGATATGCTCATCCAATCAAGTTTCGATAAACCCGTTCATCATCATCTCCTGCGGTTTCGAACACGTCTGTTAGGTGGTGCGGTAGACCGCGCCCAAAGCCAGGGCCCCGGTAACGTGAGGTAGCCGAGTCGGGGCAGCGTGCGCTGACCCAAGCCGGGGCCGCGCGTCCTCCCGGTGTCATGTGATAGCCCGGGGCTGCCCGCGGGGATGCGGTAGACCGCGCCCAAAGCTGCGGCCCCGGCTTGGGTCAGCGCACGCTGCCCCGACTCGGCTACCTCACGTTACCGGGGCCCTGGCTTTGGGCGCGGCTTCTGCTCATACTTTGTGGTGCGGTGGTGGTGCGTCGGGCCGCGCTAGAGGTC
Organism: Amphibalanus amphitrite; assembly: GCF_019059575.1. NCBI lineage: Eukaryota > Metazoa > Arthropoda > Thecostraca > Balanomorpha > Balanidae > Amphibalanus > Amphibalanus amphitrite. The sequence goes on along the minus strand of NW_024883105.1, from coordinate 1,649 downwards.
TGCACCGGCCGGCTGCAGCCGCGGCTGGCTGCAGCCCCACGGCTGTGGGCCGGGGCGGCTGCAAATATCTCCAAGATCACGGCTACGGCTGTGGCCACGGCTGTGAGATTTCAGGCTCAATCTTAAGTACTCAAATATAAAATTCTAAATCCTTAATCTTACATTCTGATAAGCAGTCTAGCCTGTAAAAATCATGCAAAGGATGCCCAGCAACATTGAAAGTGGTGAAGCCTTTGAAAACCTGTAATGGTTTTACCATTTGCTGTAGGAAAGTTTGCACTCTGGTACAGAATACTAATTATAGGTACCAATTGTTCCTTCATCATCAAAAGCTTGACAGTTTCAGAAAATGCAACATGTTGCATTGTCACATCCCTATCAAATCAATCTCACCTGGTCATTAGGAGAGCACCTTACAGCTATTGAAGACCAGCGTTCAGTAATTCTTTCAGTTAATAGAAAAAGAAATCACGCCTAGGTAAAGGCTTCATAAAATATTATCTAAAATAACTCGTAGATGTATTTCTGGTTTTCGGCATTTGGCAAGTCCAATTACATAATATAAAACTGGCGCTTTATGTTCTAACTGGTGTGTGAGTGACCGCTTACAGAAAATGCTGATCAAAGAAGCCAATGGAATTAGATTATAAGTGAGCATGAACCTTACTTACGGTTAATTCACATGATGGTGAAAACCCTGAGCACGTAATTCACATGACGGTGAGATCCCTGAACACAATATTTCTTACGCGAGCTGTTGACTTTACTAATAAAATGACGTCTTCTTCTAAAAATGTTAAAATTTGATGATAAATCTTTGTTTGAGAGCAACTTTTTAACTATATAGCATTATTATTTATCAATTTTAATTTTTATGGCTGTTTATAGTGACACAAAACAATTTATTGGTACTTCTTTGCTATTGACGTCATTAAAAACTCAAGTATAATTTTTGATTGAAAGAGGCAATTGTGGCTCGCACGTCCTTGGGGATTTGAGCGAAGATCATTATTTGGAAAAATCAAAATAGATGAATGTTTTTCTTTCTTGGATGCTCACTAGTGTTTTGATGCCTTGCATATCAATTAGTTTGAGACTTGCTCAAAAGGGTGCTTCAAGCCTGGCATATCACACCCCAGAAAATATGCGAGGTAAGAAAGAAGGAAGAGTTTTGACTAGACAACCTGTTTGACAGTCCATCAACTTCAGTTCATTTTCCATACCTAACATTGATAATAATGAAAAGCATCAGGGTCTGTTGTTCTGTCCCACAAACATGCTTCAGGATTTGGCATTAGATGTCTACACTGCTAGTGCTTCTATTCTGGTTCGTTGTTTGTTTTCTGTTGATGTAGGTACCTACCTACCCATCTTTCTTAACCCCTTGCAAGGGCTTGTGTAGGCATGCGATGCGCATCAGGCTTCAGGCCTTCGGCCTAAAGCCAGATACACAACCACATACCTATGATGCTTCATGAGTTTGAGAATCTATAGCCCATTGCAATGTGCTTTTGGCTATATGTTTCAACTAAAAGAGCTTATTATATACTATTTGGTTGCATTTCATTGAAATATCCACGGCCGGCTGACGGCTGGCTGCCCTGCCACAGTTTGCCACGGCTGTGGGCGGCTGTGGCTGTGGAGCCACG